>NC_070641.1:10576781-10856036 GCF_947347685.1 Pleuronectes platessa
GAGGTTGTGATATACTTGGGAAAGATTTTATATTTAGTTTTGGTTTTAATGTGGAAATGAGTGGTAACATGTTACACGTCACTTTACAGGGACCATTACGAGTCACCTTCCACCACGACTCTCGGAGCAAACAAGGTGATTCATGGTCTGGAGGAAGGTTTGCGTGGCATGTGCGTGGGCGAAAGGAGGGAGGCGGTCGTTCCTCCCCACTGGGGGCACGGTGAAGATGGAGGTCAGTCATTGGATCTGTGTAGATTACATCCTGCCCACACTTTTTCCTTTTCACCCTGAGTCACAGTTTGTCCCCTCTGTCTCGTGGTTCTCTCCAGCCGGAGGGGTCCCCAAGAGCGCTGTGCTCTTCTTTGAGCTGGAGCTGGTGGAGCTGCAGAAGGGAGTGCCCGAGGGCTACATGTTTGTGTGGCTGGGAAACGGGCCCGACCCCCTCTTTCCTGCTATGGACCTCAACGGTGACAAAGAGGTCCCTCTAGAGGAGGTACGCAAACGCTCAATGGGTATCAGCAGACAACCGAAGTTATTTCAACAAACAGCTAAATAATTATAACTCTCATTTTCTCCAGTTCTCCTCCTTCATTATGATACAAGTGAAAGAAGGCAAAGGCCGACTCCGGCCAGGGGTCGACAGAGACAGCATCATTAAGGACATATTCAACAACCAGGACCGAAATGCAGATGGGAAGATCGTAGAAGACGAGCTGAAAGAGCAGGTGGAGGAACCAGTGAGACGAGATGAGCTTTAAGAAGAACGTTCAGTATTTTTGAGTGTTGGTAAGAAACAGGCCTGGGGTCCCACTGTTGTCTTAGCAACTGTTGTGCAGTCACTTTTAAGGATGTTTGGGATAATGAAGGACTTTTTGTTCTTAAGGCATCAAGGTTTGCTTTTCTAGATTCTATTAAAACATCTGAACGACATACCACACAGCTGCTGCAGCAGATCCACATTAACACAAGAAAATATTAGAATTCACAGGGTCAGTATATCACGTACATCAAAGATGTTTTTGAAAATGTGAAAGAAAGAAATATCTGTAATGGAAATATGTTCAACTCCAATTTTACTTTCAAAACTACTCAAACATTTGGGCGTGGCTGATCTTCAAAAAGACACCATGTTATATAAACTTGTAGCCAATATTGTGCCTGACATTCACTTGATATCAGAATGATTAAAACCACTGGTTGTACAGGTTGTTGTTGATGAAAACGTGTTGCTAGTTTGTATAGTAATACAAATTGTATAATAAACATTTATACCAAAGAATACCTTGTGCGACATAAAATAAACTGTTTTATAAAAAAATTTTTTAAAAGATTTTCTTTTGTCTAGTCATTCTGTTCATGCACCTGTGGATCAGTTCAATGTAGTGGCCTCCTTTTTGAAATAAAAACATGAAACCGAAACAGATGAAA
Organism: Pleuronectes platessa; assembly: GCF_947347685.1. Lineage (NCBI taxonomy): Eukaryota > Metazoa > Chordata > Actinopteri > Pleuronectiformes > Pleuronectidae > Pleuronectes > Pleuronectes platessa. The sequence continues at coordinate 10,578,210 of NC_070641.1, forward strand.
TAACATTTTATTTCAAACAAGTTGCAACATCTGCCATGGAAATGAGTTTGGACAAAAGAACCCAAGACTCATGGCACAAATGACGGAAAACAAAGTCTGTCTTTGTTGACTGTTGCTTTCTAAACTCTAAAATGTTAAACGGTTTTAAGAAACTTTTTGTTGGATTGCAAAAATTTGACTGTTGTACAGTATAAAAGGTGAAATCATGTAAATCCACCAAAATCCTTTTCTGGATGTAGCGGTTAGTTCTCACAAATAATTACTGAACTCAGATATTAAATATTATAAAATCTGGATATTTCTGCTCACCTATAATTAAATGTGTCATCGTGCACCATTTACCGACACTGTGGTGTTATGCGCTACTAAAAAAACAAGGATTTATTGAAAATTACAATCTGTATTGTATGTTTGACTATATAACCAGAACCTACAAGACGTGGCCGAGACAACACATGGAATATCTCATGTAAAAAACAAGTTTCAGGTTAAAATGAGCTGAAAATAGTTTTATTGCAGGAGGCTGTAAACCGATTTCAAGCCAGAAGTTTAACACCGTTGTGTATGTTTTTCTTTCCCTTATTATTTCCTATATGAAAACTAGAACAGTCTGACAACCAATCGTCCCTCAAACAAGTAGAAAACAGCACCCATCACCGAACACACTCTTAACATGCTGCACAGTGCGTAGACACTGCAATTCTGGCTTCCACCATATACAAACATTATGGTCGAAAAGGAGTATAACCATAAACACGAGAGGAAGGACAAGAATATAAAGAGTGACGTGGTGTTTGTGAGCTCTGGAAGTCAACTGGACTTGTACAGCGATATGTGGTATCCCAGACTCGTTCACTAAAGTGTATAACTTTTAGTAAAATAAAAAACACTATAACCATTCTTAGCTGGTTTGTCGATAACATCTGGAGATAGGCTTCTTCATCTTATGGCACCAGAGAGCCCCCCCGCTGGCCAGAGGACAACAAACACTCAGTTCACTTGTTGCCAGTGAGGTAGAGCAGTACAGCATTAGGAACTACCAGGGTTTCATCTTTTATCAGCACAATGTCATATGCGTCCAAGTATGACTGCTTCCTCTCTTCCACCTGGAAAACAAACAAACAAGTGTGGCTCGAAATGACCTTTTTCCACTGGTCAAAGCCTCTTAAACCCAGTAACATCTGGCCGTTGTCTTCAATGGGAATGGATACAATCAGGACTCAATCACATGGGTTTTTTCAAAGGCTCGAGTCATCAATGATGGAAACACAACCCTTGGGTGAGTGCGCAAATTTGGCAAGACAGTGAGAGAGCACCTCAGTGCATTTATTACGTTGAACATGACACAGAACAGAAAGGCAAACTACTTTACTGGCAAGGCCAATCGTTTTTGCGTTTTGCTAGTTGTTGAAATTAGCATATACCGCAAATTTCGGTGTGAAAGAGGTATATGGCTTTACCACAGTAAAATGTTTGTGTGAGCTATTTGAGTGTAGATGTAAACATATTAAAATGCGCTTCATCTCAGGCTGACAGATGCTAAATATTGATTTACAGACAATTCGATGATCATGAGGGTTTGTGCGTTTTTTATTTACCTTGTCGTTGAGGAACCCGATCTTGAGGATGTTCTCCATGTCCTGCACCCCGTCAGCCATGGTCAGATCTCCCAGTGAGTCCCCCATCAGCACCACATTAGGTCGTGTCCGCAGCTCCTGGAAGTGGCCGGTGTTGAGCAGAGCGCCTTCCCTTTTATTGTAGATGTGGATCAGCACTCCCTTGAAGGCTTTCAATACGCCCTGTGGAAGCACACAAAGACAGAGTCAGCATCATCTTAAGCCTCATCGCTGCCACGTGGGGTTGGATTGTTTGTATGTGGTGTCGCTACTCACACATTCATCGAAGTCCATGTAGTTGGAGAAGACTTTGACGTTGGGGTGGAAGACCCCGGCCTGGCGAATCACCTCCTCCAGGACGTCTCCTATTCCAGCAGAGAAGATGAGCAGAGGGATGCTGTGCTCATGCAGGTGATCGAAGAAGAGCTGGTAGCCCTCCCTGTAAAAACATCGAGCTACCATTACAGTTCAAAAGGTCTTAATTTATATATTTTTTACCTAAAAACTACAAAATGGACTAAGAGGAGGCAGGTTCACTGACCTCAGCATGGCCTCAGACTGCCGCACCACAATGGCCAACTTGTCTTTCCTGATATCCTGCTTTACCAGGAGTTCATGAGCTTGAGTCCACCTGTCAGAGACAAACGCAGAACAGTTTTATGAAGGCAAGAAATTGCAGAAGATTATATTTACATTAAAAAGGGGTTTTGAGACACTCACCACTCCACCATGAGGGGCAACTTCTCGGCTATTGACCGTGTACAATCTATCTCTATGGGGTAGTATTTGTTGAGCAGGTCCTTCAGCTACAGGAGACGGGTAAATAGTCAGGAAACCACATTCAGACAGGATGGAAAGATTGCACTCAAAAAGAGTAAAATCTACAGTTGATGATTTGCTGTCACATTGTATCACATATTCCGACAGAAACAGACAAACCCTGTTCCAGATAAAAAAAAATTTAATACATTTTTACCATTTTAATGCTTAAAAGATTTCTGGGCTTCCTGAAAAATATGCCACTTGCAGTGACAAAATAATGAAGAAGAAAGATTCAAGAGCAAGAAGACTATTATAAGGGCACAGGTTGCCATTCGATGTATCATTCCCTAGAGGGCAGTATTTGAATGGTCCAGTATGTAATATTTGGGTTAAAGGGATCTATTGGCAGAATTGAATACAAAATAATCCTAGTAATGTTTTCACCAGTGTGTGATCATCAACATTTTTACGAATTGTTGTTTACTTTACACTAGAATGGGCCCTTTATATTATATGTTAACAATTTTGAAGTTTTTAGAGAAATAGGTAGTATGTCACGAATACAATCATTAAAATATCTCACTTATACTTTTTTATGACAATTAATTTGTTAATTCATATTCAAATACTTCATATTTACAGCTACAGAGGCGGCCATGTTTTTTTTTACAGTAACCCAGACAGGACAAACTAAATACTTTTTGAGTTTTTATAACAACTGAAGGCTGCCTTGAGGTGAGGGGTATTCAGCTGCAATATGCAACTTCACCCTTAGATGTCACTAAATTCTACACACTGAACCTTTAATCATTAGTTTCGAGGAGATTTCCAAAATATCCTAGTTTTGCAAAGGTCCTGACATGGGGAGTGTTTCAACTCCATGCCATTACGCAATGTAGGCATGATCTGTTCCAGTTTTAAATAGGAAAATAACTATATTCTTAAATGGTATGTTCTATAGGGTGTGTACTTTATGTAGTAAATTGCAAGCTATAGCAACATTATCTTGTGTAAAACATTGCTCAGTATTGCAACACAAGCATGGATCAATACACGTTTAAACATAAACTAAATAAACTACATGTTTTGTGCAAGTTTAGTCAATGGCACCGTCCCAACCAAGGGAAATCCTGCTTCCAGCTTACCTTTACTTTGCATTCCTCTGTGATAAGCATGCTGTTGTCAAGAATATCTGCAAACAGATGAAACAACGTTCAGCCACAAACCAAATTTTGTAAGCAAGACAACCTCCCCACCCAAAAAACACCCCCAGTTGGACTTACTGTGACACGTTGGGCACCTTTTGCCGTTGTGTGCAAACCGTGTTAGGGTCATGTCAAAATCTGAGATCACCTGTGATGTTTAGAGGAAAGAGTGTATTATAAGAACTGTTTAGTTTTTTCTCTAATCAACAGATTCCGTTTCAAAGAACAGGGTGTGTATACCTGCACGGTGTTGGAGCCAGCCTTCACCATGGACTCTAGGATCTCCTTCACCCTCTCTGGGTCCTTCATGCACACCGAGGGGTTGGACAACTCCGGGATCTTAGTGAGGGAAATTGTTTCCAGGAGAAAGAGGGACACTGTCATTACAAAAATGTGACACGTTGGAATTGTTTATTCGTGCATCAGGCTAGCTGATCAGTCAGGCGCTAGCTTCAGATAGAGTAGCGCACTATTTTATCTAGCCTACTTCCAGCGTACAATACATTTCCAAGCTCCAAAACACACACGAGTCACAGATCTAATAATGTCATAAATATTTCAGCGTGCTATAATTAGCTCGCGTACAGCTAGCACACAAAGAGAAGTCAGCTAGCTAACCTCATTACAGTGAGGAAACCCAGCTCAGCTAGCTGGTAAACATGTACGTGAAGTAGCGTGTTTTCTTCCCGGTGAGAGGGATTCACGTTGACACAGACACTTTACTGGAGATTTTACCATTTTGTTGAGGCGTTTTATCGGTTTGTTAAAGGTTAGTTTCACTGAAAGCTTGTCATCAGCGGTCAGACTCTGTCCTCGTTGATGTGGAACCTAGGCATCATCTGAGTGTTATTCAAACGGGTTCTGCTGCCTTGCTGTACACTCGGGAGAACGCACAACTCATTGTCAAAATAAATCGGAAAATAGTCTTGAACATGACTTTACTATAGATTCATTATATGTTATGAAAAACTAAAAAACATGAAAATGTTACTTGTTCCAGCACGGACCAAAACACTTAAAGTATTGACTTCTTTTTATGTAGTATGTTATTTCCGAGGGAAAGAGGAGTACTTAAAGGCAGCACTACTACTTGCATAACTTGAGGGTGGGACGGTGTGAACTCTTCCCCCTGAGGCAAAGCCACGGATACAAGGTTCCTACTTGCTCCTTTATCTGCGGGACCATGATTTAATACTGGTAAGGGAACCAAAACAGGCTCTAGTTCATGTAGAAAGTATAAATAGATCAACCATTAAAAAATAACACAGATGGGTGGGTAGCTTCTAGCAGAACAGCTAACACTGTGGGACTTAAATCATTTAACTGTGTTTCAGCAGCCATAATTCACAAGAAGTATTACCAAGAATGCAAGAATACACTATATGCGCAGCCGTCTGTCTTACAAAACAACTTTTATTGCAAGTGATGACATTAGCATTTCTTACATCCAATATTAATTACACAATGTCAGACTTATCACATGCAAAGTAAATATGTTGGAGTGCTATTTGTGTTGGTCATGATGTGGAAATGAATATCATTTCTGCACTTTCTGAAACTTCTGAATGTCAGTCACAACACATTTATATAGCACCCCTTTTTTTCCGCCTGTAAATCAGATTTTTGTTTTAAAGTCTATTTTCTTTGGCGGGAAAAGGGAGACCACAGGACAGGACAGACAGAACAAAACAGAACAGAACAGAACAGAGCGGATCTCTGATATACACTCAGCTGGTATTGAAGTACAGGAACACAAGGTTGTGCGAGACATTTAATGTAGGGAAACAAATCTGCAAATCATAACATGTTCTCTTTCTTCTTTCAAACACAAAATCAAACCTTACTGGCTGAAAGCTGGCTAAGACATTACCAGAATACAATCACCTTGTCCGATATGAAACAAATAAAACAAGCAAATTCAAAGTGCAGTGGCAAATTAAGTCCCTACGCTTCTGTAAGACTTTAACAATTACATGTCGAAAAGTGCAGTTCGAGAGAAGCTTTTTGTCGTTCTCTGCAGGGCGACAACGCAACACCCCACATATCATACACAATACACACCCCCTGCACTCACACACATACACGTTTTCCATGGACCTTTCTTGAACGAATGAGAACACACCAATTATCAAACTTCCAAAGTGCAAACAAAAGGAATGATTAAGCCATTTCTAATGACTGGTGCTTAATGCAGAGGCCAAATATTAGGTTTAAGTTTCGCAGTAACTCAAAGGAATGATTTCATCACATCTTTTCATGACAGTTCTCTCATCATTCCACCGCCTGCGAAACCTGGAGGGACATTTGTCGTGTTCAAGTGCTAGACGAGCAACAAAAATGACAGAAATATACACTGTACAACAGTCGGAGAGAAACTGCAATCTAACGGCACACTAGTCTACAGGACTTAAAGATCAACAGCCTCTGGGAATCTTATTTTGTTAAGTTGTCCAGGCTGCACAGCAACAAGCGGAGCAATTCTAGTAGAGCAACTATGATAAAAGTAAGACTTATGAGGAGATTGTCACAGTGTTACAGTGGAATGAGACTTCATTAAGCGACTTAGGACTGAATGCAGGAACGCAGTAATTTGTTATGTCACATAGCCTTACAAGTACAGGGATGTAAAATATCCATATAAATGTTTACATATACAGCTTTATACTATTAAACAGCATCTATACCAACATACTTGACAAAAGGATAATTAGTTGTTGGCTGTTAAATAACACTCTTATTCACATGTTTACATCCGCCGTGTCCCTCCTCACAGACCAGCAGCTGGTCAGCACATGCCTGCCCACCTTTTCCATGGCTTTCTATAAATCAGCCATTTACACAACACAGTATGAGAGCAGATGGAAAGAGTTAAGAATGAGGAAATGCAGTATGGGAGCGACACAAGACCCACTGTGGCGTGTTATATACAAATAGAGGGTCGATGGTGATGGTTGCGAGAGCATGAGCAGCAGACGTGGACCAGCTCAACATTCAATCTGTGACTGGAGCTGCCGGCGCAGGGTGAGGGTGCGCCGGTGAAGCTGCTGCATCTGCTGCATACGATCTCGCTGCCGGGCCAAGTTCTGGGGCATGGGGTAGCGCTGGCAGCCATACAGGAAACGATAGGGGATGCGGACATGGCATGCGGTGGCTCGGCAGCGAGGCTGAGGCATGGGCGGCAGCAGCATCCAGCGCTTTCTCTCGGCACAGTAGCGGTAAGCCTCTTTGCGGTACTGCTTGTCCACGTCGTCGCTGTTCTTCCAGCCTCCGATGATGAAGACGTCCTCATCGAAGTGGCAGATGGCTGCCCCCTCGATGCTGGTAACCTCTGGTGGCAGGCTCTCCAGGATCTCATCAGAGATGCGCAAGCTGATCTTCTGCTTGGCAACCTCATCCCGCACTGTGTAGCTCTTGGGGCAGCAGGAGGCCGTGTGGTAGAAGTTAGTGGGGGCCACGGCCATCTGGAAGATGCAGTAGTTGTCAATAAGAGGCAGGGAGTCGACATCTTGCCACTGGCGGCTCTCTGTGTCATAACGTGTGGTCACCGTCTTCAGTCCATCGTCATTATCTGTATCGACAGGTGTGCGTGCCGTGACATACACATAGCGGTCCTCCACACTCACCGCCTTCACATCCCGCAGGATTTTGGGGGCAGCTTCCAGATTGTGCCACTTGTCCTGCTCGGGCTCGTACACACTGACATCTTTAAAACCCGGACTGAAGTTGCCATGGCCACCAATGCTGTACAGGATATCCTTGATGCAGGTGAGGCCAAAGGAATGCTTGCGTGTGGTCAAGTTGCTCACCTGCTCCCAGGTGTTACGATTGGGATTGTACCGCTCCACCGTCTTGGCAAAGCCCGGCTCCATAGAACCGGCTACGTAGACGTGGGACTCTGTGGCAGCGATAGCGTGGCCGTCCAGGTGGTTGTGGATGTGCGGCAGGTTGACCCAACGGTCCTCGTAAATGAAGTAACCGACACACTCGCTCAGGTAGTCCCCCCCTTCTGACACGCCGCCTACAACCATGATAACGTCCATGTTCTGGCCAAAGCGAGGCTGAAAGGAGGCCATGTGGGAGGACCAGAGCTCCATGTCAGCTGACTTGAGGTTTTCAAAACGAATGGCGTGGCCCTCCACCGCCTCGGACACAAGCCGGAGACAGGCCTCGTTGGCGGCCACCAGGCCCTCAGTCTTCACCACCCTGGTTAGGTAGGTGGGCTTGATTTGGGGCAGCCTCAGGAGGCGGAACAGCTCCTCAAAGTAGCGGCTCCGATCATCTGCGTTCTTCTGCACCCACTTCACCACCGCCTCAAACAGCACCTCCTCGGAGTCCACCGTGATCTCCGCGTCCGACAGCCAGTCGCGGACCAGGTGAAAGGGCAGCGTGTAGAACTCCTCATCCTGGATCACCTTGTGGAAGTTGCGACGGATCATGTCTGCAGCCCGCAGAGCCAGCTGGTCCAGGGTGTACATGTGGGCCAGACTGTGCACGGCCACGCAGTTGGTCAAGCTCAGCTTCTTCTTCAGGAACTCACCGCAGAAATCCTTCAGTTGCAGCAGCAGGAACCTAACATGGAACCAACAGAGAGAAATACAGTAGAGACCATGAACAGACCCTGATGAGTAGATACAATTATTATGATTTGCATGGTTAGGGGCACACACGCACACACACACACACACACACACACACACACACACACACACACACACACACAGTAAACAGCTAATACCTGTCAGCTAGCTCCAACACTTCATGTACATTACAGGTGCTCACGCGTATTTCCCCTGTGTACATGTACTGGATGACACTCTCCACAGTCTCCGCGTCCGGCCCCAGCTCGGAGCTCCACTCCTTCATCTCCACTCGTCCGGTCAGGGACTCGGAGAACTGCCCTGACAGCAGGGGGGTGAAGTAGTCGGTGGCCGCGGCCAGGACGGACCTGTGGGCAGAGAACTCACAGCTCTGGACGCTCTCGCTGGCCACCCCGCTGCTGAAGGCCAGTGTCACGTCGCAGAACAAGCCCTGCTTCCTCTGCTCGTTCTGCCGCCGCGACAGCTCCGAGCAGTGCGAGGAGGAGCTGAAGTCCTCGGCCTCTTCCGCGTCCCCGTCTCCTGCGAGGGCGCTGGGTGTGCCGCTGCCGCTGCCGCCGCTGCCACCGCCGGCACTGCCGCCGCCGCCGCTCCTGGTGGAGTCCTCCGGGTTGGGGGCCGCCGCTGCCATTGCGCTGCCGGCGCTGGAGGAGAGCAGTGCTGGGGAGAGAAGTGGACTAGAGGCGGTGAGGAGGCGACATACGCAGCCACACATACATGGAGTCAAAACAGACACGGACCCGGAAGCGCGTTTCTTCTTCGGCGTTTCACGTCGAGCGACTTAAAGGGGAACATACATGATGTCAGATTTACAACACATTCATCGGTACATCAATACTTGCGCATTTATCATAATTATGAAAAATGGTCAAATTTTGTATTTATAATCAGGCAACAATTCGTACACACTACAAATGGCCGTTAAGGAATCACTAACGGAAGTCTTAAGGATCAACGAATAAGAACCTAACTTCCACTCGGTAAACAGACAGACTGACTGACATGCGCAGTGGGTGACAGGAGATGTTGACGTCTGCAGATCCAGAGCTGCTCTTTGCTCACGAGAGGAACTCATGGCTTCGTGTGGCGGGTGAGGAGGCCCAGAGGTCAGGCCTGCAGGCACTGCACAGCCCGGACACTTAGATGTATATTAGGCTGTGTATATTTACTGTGGGGAGTATTTTAACTCCTTGTGATCCCGAGTAAAAAAACATGCTTACACATGCATTACACATGCTACACACTTATTTACTTATTCTTGAGATCCCAAAAGATTATGTTTTTTTGTATCTTGGGTGCACAAGTTATTATCTTGTCGGAACAAGTTACTATCTTGTTCACAGTAGATAAATAACTTAAAATAATTATCAATATTCAAAATTATTTTAAGATGTTATGTTATGTTATCTCAGATGGACACAGCCACCACATTTTTACCATAGCATGGAGAAACGCACAATAGCTTATTCTTGTCATGCACACACCTTTAACTATCTCGGTATTAGTTACACCCATGATTCAGTAAACAGATTTTAAACTAACTTGCACATTTTTTTTATAAAATCCTTCCCGATTTGTAAGACAGTTTTGAAATGTAATGTTCCAAATTGCATAAAAAAAAGGTGAACATAAGTCAACACTGTACAGACACAACACGAGAATGAAATTATACTGTTTTATTACATTACATCAGTTACATTTTTATTTTACTCAATTACACAGTTGTCCACATACGACAGATAAGTACCGAGGCACACCGAGTTCACAATGAAACAGTTGGATACAATAAAGCACTGACAACACAGCTGAGGATTCTGGTTGTCCGCAGAACCTTTCTACAATTTTGTAACATTCACATTAAAGATGACACTGGTGATGGCTGCCACATATTTCCTTTTGAGCTTCAGAAAACACGACGGAAAGGTAGAATATTCTTTCATTTCAAAGGTTACTGCAGGAGAGAGTTCTGTCCTGCACGTTTAGTCTGATGATTATAAGCAGATTGTTTAAAAAAAACTAAAAACAGACACAGTGATGTAGAAAGTGAGTTGTCTGTGTCATATTAACTGGTTTCAAGTCAAGATAATAGAAAGGGCCGTGCTTAACACTGGGCATGAAATCTTTCTCTGTCACAATAATTCAACAACAGGATGGATTAATTGAATTAACTGAAAAAAGAAAATCTACTGAATGAATCGTGAAAATATAAAATATTATTGGTATTTACCTAGAATCAACTGCTGTCGAATAGTGCTGGCAAAAATATATAATCATGACATTAACCTTGTGATGGAACAAGTTTTAACAAAGAGCAAATCTAAAAAATACAAAACAAAAATAACCTGAATGATGAGATCATTACCAGATTGTGGGATCTGGCAAGATGTCTTAACCATTAAACTCGCTGTGAAAATTAAAAACAAATAAATTACATTTTTTTTCCCCGCCCTTATGATTAACACCTCTTGACTTCCATTAAGACCTTATAGAAAATACTCCAACATTTTGAACCAGCTGAGATACAGACTGTATTTCCTGGGGGCAGCAGCATCCAGACTCCTAAAATTGTCCCGTTTGCCACAATAAGCAGACTGCTCAATAAACAAGATCATCAAAACTGAAACATTCCTGTACCTGTTAGATATGGATAAATCTATATATAAATAAAGCTCTGATCTACAGTGTGTTCTCATATTTAAAAAGGCATTATTGCACTACATGTTCATCCTCTTTAGCGAGCTCGTGGTTTTAAATGGCACAATCAATAGAGCTGCACAGAGATAGAGACACACATGCTGGGTTAATACAACAATATAATATTTGGGGGTAAACATCAGTACTTCAGTGTTGTAGCCATTAGAGCAAGTGGTGGTGGTCAACACTTAAATAATCCACTGTAACTCTCTGACCTGATTCATCATCAATTATCCCAAACACAAAGTCAGAGACCCCGACTCTGTTTCACTGGAGCTTCACAGTTCAGCGGCTTTTTACGGTTGTTCACAGAACTGCAGCACAAACTGGTTTACAAAACTAAAAACATAAAATTTCTTATTTTCAGCACTTGTTTTGATACAACTACATTAATAGGAAAGTGTTCCCTATGTTACGCCACTGATGATGGATCACAGAATGGGAAGAAGGATTAATAAGCTGGGGTTAGGGGACACTGTGGACAGGGTGCTGGATTTGTCCCTCCAGTTACATGGACATGTGTTCAGGGAGCACATAGGAGATGTCGTCCCAGGGGTGGCGGTACAGACCCTGCTTCAGCCTCTTCTGGTCCAGGTAGTGTCCTGAGGAGATAGAAGACGGAATCATTGTTTGACAAATATAAGGTAAAAATGAGCAGAATAATATGTCTGTACAGAGGAATGACTCACCAATGAATCCCATGCTGCGTCCCAGGACAAAGATGCCGTTCAGGGCGCCAATTTCCACAAACTCATCAGCTTCATCTCTGTGGAGGCAGAAGGGACAACAAGGAGAAGGGTTAAATTTAAACTTACAATACGTAACATCAGCCACTAGGGGTCTCTCAATCAAATACCAACAGAACTAAGTTGATGATGTTATGAAGCAGAGATCATGTCATTGAAACTAAGGTATATGTATTCAAGTTTTATTCAGGTTACGCAGTAAACAGCAATGAATAATCGTGATTCATTACAAGTGATCAATACAAACCAAAATGAAACCTCCTGTTACATTGAATGAAATTGGTGGTTTCCTCTGGGTTCAAACATTGTTGGAAACATTTTGGAAAATGCAATTACACAAGTCAACAGAATATAAAAAAAAAGTTGTCAGTAGAAATTGTGATGGAAGAATTGTTACATATTGTATCTTTCAAAGACAACTGCGTAACTCTTGTTATTTTATCCATATTGGTGAAGTGGTTTGATGACCGACTGATTATTTTTTTTCCAATGACTCCCATTAGTCTGAGAATTCCTTCTAAACCGTTAATTCTGCAATTGTACAAATACTCCTTACACTTGTAGGCCGTCCAGTGTATCAGTATATATTAGCTCACCTGGTAAAACCACCACATGTCCTGAGCAGGTCCACAAAGGCCACACCGATGAAGCCGTCCACATTCAAGATCAGGTTGGGTTTCTAATTCCACAAAGCAGACAGAAGAGCATCATGTTATTTAAAAGACGGTGTATAAATAATTATTTTTGCGAGATGATGAAATAATTACTTACCTTTGATGTGGTGATCTTCTCTACATCTAGAGCGTAGTCCAGCAGCTGGGTGGAGGGGAAGTTCAGCTTCACAAAGTCCTTCAAGATCTGGACTCTCATGTCTGGATTGTTAATCTGGGGGAACACACAATCCCTTTTGATTGTAAAGAAATATAACCTACATTTTTAAATAACACTTACATTACTTTATTTCTCTACTTCTCATGCTTTACTTGGCTCTGGCCTCAAAGCTTCTTGATTGACAGAGAATTAATGAGAAATTCTTAAAGTTAATATATAATTCTGCTGCTGTCCACAAAGAATGTGCACATTCTATGGAGGTGTGACACTCACCGACTTGACTCTGTGTCCAATGCCCATGATCAGCTTTCCATCCTTTTTCATCTTGTTTACGAACTCCATTGGCAGCATGCCGCTGTCGAAAGCCTTGCTGAACTGCTTCGCTGCAGCGTCCAGAGCGCCTCCGAAGCGGTCACCCTGAAAGGACAACAAGGAATAAAATAAATGTATATTCACTTTTGATTTTTGCAGTAAATGCATCACCAGCAGCAGGATCTTACAATGGTAAGGAGCCCGGAGGTGAGGCTGGAGATGAGATCTTTTCCAGCTCGCGCGCAGACAATAGTGTTGTGGGCACCAGAGACAGCAGGGCCGTGATCTGCAGTCACCATCAGGCACATCTCGATGAACTGGCAGGCGTACCTCGGCAACCTGCAAACAAAGTGAAAGAATAAACACATGATTTTGTGGTTCACGAATTTTTTAAGCCTTTGTTTACAGCAAGGTTAAGAGGCCGACCTCCTCTGGAACCACAGCAGACCCAGAGTTCCTCCCAGGCCTATTTCTGACTTGAAGACCTCAGTGATGGGCATGCCTGCGTAGATGAGCTCCTGACCTCTCTCATCACAGATGCTGGTCATGAAGGAGGCGGGCTTACGGATCAGACCGAGCTCCTGCAAGGCAAAAAGAAACGAAGAAGAAAAATAAAGGAAATTACTGCATGCAGTCATAGTTTATGCTGTGTTGCATTTTAAAACAAATATAATTTGGTCAAAGGTTTTGCATTGAAACGACTAGTGCAGTGGCCATTGTAAACCTGCCAGGTGGGTGATGCTGGTTTGAGCTGAACCCGTAAAAGTGATCTGTAGTAATTGAGCTGGGGAGATAAAGACCTGCTGCTGGACTCAGTCCACAGAACCAAGGGACCCTGCAAACCTCTGCTGCACAAAGAGCTGTTCACCTGTTTACTCAAAGTTCAGTGAAGCTTGCCTCAATATGCAGAATTGGAGAATCAGTTGTCATTCTCGTGAATGCGCTGTTGTCCTGATTGACAAGCCGCTGCCCCTACAGAGCTCAGGTTTATTCAAAGTTTATTAATATTGAACACATCACATGTGTCCAAATTGTTCCAAATTTGACACTGCACCTCCTTGGGCCTTTAACAAACACCTGCTATTCATAATTCTTAATATAGTAAGATATGATTTGGTCAAGTGTTTCTGCATTTCAAGAATGTTGACAATAAAAAGTCAGCTAGTAAGCCAAAAAACAACGTGTGCTATATGATATACTCACTCGTGCCCAGGAGTAATCCATTGGCACAGTGGGAGGAGGCATCTCTTCGGCTGGCTGGATAACTCCTCTGGCCACAAGGTCGTCATAAACAGATCTGCATGGATGAAAGAAAAAAATATATTTAACAATGTGAAAATTATGTCCTGGGGAATTATAATGTTAGCACGATGAACTCAAGTAATTAACAGGACTGGGCACTGACTTGATTATCTCGCCCAGCTCATCAAAGCTCTTCGGGACGAAGGCACCAGCTTCTTTCAGAGCGGTGTTCTTAGCCACTGCCGTCTCAGAGGCCTGGTTTGCACAGGCTCCTGCATGGCCGAACTGAACCTGTGGGGGAGCGACAGGTGCAGCATGGGTCAGATATGTCATTAAACAACACGTATTCCTTAAAATCCCTCATTATGTCCTCTCACCTCTGAGGAGAACATGGTGGCACAGGTGCCAATACACCAGCAGACCACTGGCTTTGTGATCCTGCCCTCTTTAATAGCCTGGCCGATCTTGTACTCCTCTGTGCCTCCGATCTGGGGAAGGAAGCAACAGATACTTGATGTAGGAAAAAAAGAAAAATCAATAACTGTCTAAGGCGTTAGCCCGCAGCATTTGTAGATTCTTTCCTCACCTCCCCCAGGACAACAATCATTTTTACTCCAGGAGTGTCTTGGTAGCGAAGCACATGGTCAGTAAACACAGATCCTGGATATCTGCGGAAGAGTTCAGAGTCACGCACTGATTCAAATACACAGGCTCCTACCTGCTGGAGGGAAAAGTCACGTACCTGTCGCCGCCGATCGCCACGCCTTCAAAAACGCCATCAGTGGTCCGGGAGATGATGTTGTTGAGTTCGTTGGACATGCCGCCCGAGCGGGACACATAGGCCACGCTGCCTGGACGATAGAGTTTGGAGGCAAGGATGTTATCCAGCATGCCCCCAGTGTTCCCGATTTTGAAACAGCCAGGCTTGATTCCCCCAACCTGAATTTTGTTTTTAAAAATAAACAGGGATTTGCTCAGAGGAGAGAAAACAGAGGAGTAATCTTCAGCGCTCTTGTAAAAACTGAGGCGAGACTTACGGTTGCTGGTCCGATGATTGTGACACTCTTCTCATCTGCTGCCTTGATGATCTTCCTGGTGTGGGCCTCGGGGATGCCCTCAGCGATGATGGCAATGGTGTGAATCTGGAAGTAATTGGAAAGAAATGGTTATCGTTTGAAGCCCGTGTGAATATTTTTAGCTTCCAGATGGTAAAGAATGTTGTTTACCTGTGGGTACTGCAGGGTCTCCATGGTGCTGTCAAAGGCAGAACGCAGAGACGCAAAGCTGATGAGCACGTCCACATCTGGGTGCTTCTTCATGGCGTCGCTCATGTTCTTATACACAGGGATGAGGATCTCTTTATGGCCCCAATAGAACTTCTGCTTGTGGTCTCCACTGGAAGAACAGCCAGGTAGAAAGTGATTAGTCACAGACTGAAGGTAAAATCAGGAGCCATTACATCGCCAGCGCACTACGGTTAAGGAACCGGACCGAAGAGGCTTACGTGAACGGGTAGACCATGGCTGCGACAGACGGCTCACTTCTGGAGCAGACGTAGTCAAAGTCCAGCATGCCTTGCACTGCCCGGGTCTGCATTCCCCACACTATGGACTTGGTTTGTTTGCTGAAGAGGGTCGCTGCCTTGGCTGCAGGGAAAGAAAGTTGTTACAGACAGATACTGACAACAAGACGAAGACATGACTTTTCATCACCACAAAGCTCAGGACGCTTTATGGGCCGAGTATAATTAATAATAATAAATAATACTGCTTCTACCTGGTTTTATACTGCTTCTATGAATAAATACAACCACAAAATAGGAAAACATGTTATCTTTTAAAAGATGTATGAGATGAGATGTATATGTGTGGGACTGCTGTCACAAAACTGTCAATATCAGTATTATTAAATATGGATTGCAGTGTCCTCCTATTGTCCAGAGAGGGAGCTATAATACCTCAATTCAACCAAGCACGATCACAGGGCTTCTACCGATTATACTGCCCATGTCAGAAAACAAAGTCTCAGGGTAGAGTGCAAATATTTCCCAATTTATTAGTGTTTGGTTTGTGTGTGTGTGTGTGTGTGTGTGTGTGTGTGTGTGTGTGTGTGTGTGTGTGTGTGTGTGTGTGTGTGTGTGTGTGTGTGTGTGTGTGTGTGTGTGTGTGTGTGTGTGTGTGTGTGTGTGTGTGTGTGTGTTTGTGTGTGTGTGTGCGTGCGTGCTAACCATTAGGAGTTCCACTTTTGGCCTTCTTAGCCGGCGAGCTCTCTACCCCGTTTTTGTTTCCTGAGAAAGATGCAGTCCTGCTGGATGCTGGAGTCTGGACATGACAAGAAACAACAAAAACAATGACGAACACTGTTATCTTGTGATACTGTGCAGTCATCTGTATTATACATGTATGATATTCCATCTCCTCGTCTTCTATGCATCTAATTCTGCGTTTGAAGCCAATGGTGTGCACACATGTGAGGGCACACGCACTCCTTGCTGAAAGCCCACGCATTGCACTTTCTTAATGGATCCCTAGAGGCAGTCGCAGTGTGTAACTGTGTGTCACCACTAAAGCACTGCAATGCTCCAACACAAAAGGAGCCATTGGGCTTCTGATAATCTGGTTCACTAAAAGGACAGTGATGCCTGAGAGAGAGACATGCAAGTCTTCTGCTCACTGCCTCCGCAATGCTCCACACTATCCCTGCACAGTGAGCCTACAGGACAACACGAAGGCCTGCTTGTGTCCGCGGAGCCAGTGAGTGCCTTACCGATGTGCTGCCGCTGGAGTTGAGCAGGAAGTTGGCGGTGTGGGCCGCAACAGGAGGCTGGTTGGGGATTGGCCTGTGGCCCAGTGCCATGCCAACAATGGCTGTCATGTGGGTTTCTGTGCCAAAGACGTGAATGGGGATCCCAGTGGTCTTGCCTGAGGAGAGGGGGCGGAAGAAAATTAGGTTTCAAACTCTTTCAGACACACTGCCTTGAGATTTGAAGAATCTAGTGCGTAACATACCAACTTCTCCCATCACTCTGAGACCTTCCTGGTAGTTGGGGCCTCCACGACGGACAAAAATGGTGACCTCATGCTCCTTTAGAGGCACCTGATAGTCCCTGATGGCTCTAACAATCCCCTGGCAAAGACAAGGATATACACTGTTACTAACTTGACATGGACACAGTAAAATAAAGCCAGACAAATCAACAAAATCATACGATACTGTACCTTAAATGTAGCTGCAACATTCGTGAAGTTTGCGATGCTTCCTCCAATGATTAAAACCTTTCCTGGAAATATCAATGCATTGTAACGTTATTATAGGGGTTGAAAAAACATCTAGTTTCATTATACAGAATAAAATCTGACACAGCAGTTTCCCCACCATCAGGGTGCTTCTCTCTGGTCATCAGCGACAGGATGGTTTTGGCGTAATCGTAGGTCTGCTGTTCGCTGGGTGCTCCTGAATACTCTCCGTAATTGGCCAGCTCGTCGACGCCACCCAGGTCACAGATTGTGTCACTACAGAGAAGTTCACATTGGTCACTAATACAGAAGAATAAGCAAACACAAACTGCTGTTCTATCTGCCCGGCTGGGACTGTCTTTCCAGCACCAACAATAAACTTAGAGTGCACTTAGGGAATCGTTCCATTTATTTTGATTTATAACTGCACTGTAAACTGACACAACAACTTGAATTGCACAGAGGGAATAATTAGTCAAGGCTGATGTGTCTGCATGTCACGCTCTACACACACAACAGACGGCTGGGCTCAACCCTCCAGACTCTCAGCAGCATCTCAGAAGCCATTTGAGCTTTCAGCTGAACGGGCAGAGTCTGAGCTGCTGCACCATCAGTCTCACAACAGCACTGCTGGTATCATCCCCTAATGCAAAACCCTATTATGCGTAGTGTAATCAATATAATGAGGATAAAGTCAGGGGACGACTTACGAAACAAAAACAACATTGAAATTACTGATACATGATTACCGGTGTCTTATTTATTCAGGATAGATGGGAGCAGCAGGCATGCGCCACTTTCGTATTGCCAGAAGGACCACACCCCCTTTTGGGTGAAAACAAAGGGGCGGCGACCAAATGGTAACACTAATGGCACTATGACTAAAAGCTGCAGGGTCACACTTGATCAAATAATAATAAAAAAAATGCAGGGTAAGTATTTCAAAGACAAGAGGTAACAGAGATGTGTGGCTTTAGGTCATGTGTTCAGGTGTACGTTGGCAAATGAGAGGCCCTCAGTTTTCAGCACTTTCGTGGCAACAGATATGATGCACTGGGGACAGAATCTGGGGAAATGGCAAAGGAGTACCTGTACACCACTGAGGCACCTCCTCCTGCCACCATGGTCCAGATCCTGCCTCGGGGGTTGAGCAGGGTGAGTTTGAGGCTGGCACCGCTCTTGGCATCCAGGTCGGCGATGTAGGCCTCCTGCGAAAGTCAAGAGAAAAGGTCAGTGAGAAGGAGAGAGGACGGTTACATGAAGTCTGAGAAGCTGGGAGGTCAATCAGAGCAGGGCCTTCATGAGCAGCACTTCAATTAATTGCCTGTGCTTGTGCCAATGTTAGAGAGCCAGTGACGGGAAATACTGACTAGATATTAACAGCGATGGAGGATGTTTTGTACATCAGTGGCTGTTTGTGACAGCCAGGGCCACAGCTGGTGGCTGATGGTAAAAAAAAAATCCCAATCAAAGACACTCGCAGTTCCCCATCTCCACTGTCGACTCACAGCGAACCAATTAGAGCAGCCCGTCTGCTACACAGACACACCGTCCCTCAAACAAGCTCCTACACGTCAGCAGGAATAGAAAAGGATTTCCTGTATACACAACATTTTACACACTTCTTTATTTGCATCCACAATATTGACCTGTTATTGTGATGCAGGTGATTCAACACTATCTAGCAGGGGTTTTCAATTACATTTACTCTTTAGGTACCTTTGTTTCTAAATAACCACAGAACCGTAACGTTATAAGTCTTTAATATGTACAGGTCTCTAACACACGTCTATGAGTCATTACAGCACCTGTGTTTTCATACAGCCTTTCCTCACTAAGTCAACATGTGGCAGCGAGGACAGTGCAGGCTGCTACAGAGCAGGAGAATTTCTATGAAATCCCCTTTACAGAATGAAACATGCATAAACTCAGGTGAATTATTTCAGTGAGGAGCTCTCCATAGTCTTGGTCATAGCTTATCTCTTTTATTTAAGGGAGGCGAAATAATTAAATCAACATTCTTTTACTGTATATCTCATAAGAATCAAATTCTAAATGATGAAAATAATGTTAAGTTACTTCTAATATTCATCATTTTACATTCACCCCAGCTCTTTGACGCTGACAGATTGAAATCTGATGCACTGCTGGAAGTTTGTCTCCAGTCGTCCCTCACCTCAGGATAGGCCTCCCTGCCGAAAGGTGGAGGGAACACCACATCGCCCCACTTGGCCTTGCAGATGTAGTCGGCTGTGGCATCAATCTTGGCCGCCATGTCCAGTACATACACACCATCTTTTGTGACCACTGAGGAGAAGAAGACATGTTAGCGTCTATAGCTGCGCAAAGCAAAAAACAATATCCTGTTATTTTCCCATATGGGCTCACTTGGACTTTCTCTGAGTGGTTACCAGGGGGCTTGCAGGAAAAACTCTGTATATGAGAATGCAAACGTCATAGGCAGCCTCTCTGGAGAATTTCAGGAGAATATCCAGAGTTCAGTGCGTGTCTGAAAAGCAGCTGATGTTTGCACAGGGTCTGAGCTTTAAATAGGACAAGGCACAACAGGAGAGGACTGTGATCTGGCACAAGTGACCCACAACCTTCCTGCTGTCTATGCAGGAGGTGGAAAGGAAGTGAAGATGGGGCGGAGGTGGTGCGACATCAAAGCATGGCGAGCCAGTCTCAGCGTCCCCAAACACATCCTCAGCACCAGCTGCCAGGGGGCATGTACTGGTGCCCAATTACTCCATTATAAACATACGCTGCCTTCATCAAACAGCAAGTGCATGAATTATTCACTCATTTCCTCCCTCAGTGTTCAAATGTTGCAGAATCAACATCAAGATGATGTTTTTTTTATAGTGCACTGATGTTTTCTTATTATGATCCCTTTCCAATTCCATAACCGGATGAGACATTTATGAATCTGTGTTGGAATAAATCCCAATCACTTCTGAAGACATAGCTTGTCATGTTACTGGGGAATCCAGTGAAAAATAAGAAACACTTACCCAATGGGTTGATCTCCAGGTACGTGAAGAACAGGTCTTCATACAGGTTGAAGAGTCCGACGATGAAACTGGCCAGAACCCTGCAGGGCGACGACGTTAAGCACAAGAAACATGATTTTTAGGATCTTATTCTGCAGCATTAGTGTTTTCTGAGGATTTCTGGTTACTTATTATTGAATTATCAAATGTTATAATCACATTTGAGCAACAAAAATTAGTCAATCAACAGAGAACGAATCTTAAACATTGATAATCGTCTAATGAGTAACTTCTCAAACAAAACAGAAGCATGAACTTGTACAACCATCTTAAATGTTAGTTTCTTCTGCATATGATTGTAATTTGAATATTCGTGGGAATTTAACTGTTCATCAGACAAAACAAGCAATCTGAAGACATCAGAATGGAGATTCTTATAGTTTTCACAATTATGTGACATTCTGTTGATAAAACAATTCATTAATTTGGGTCAAATTATTGAAAGCTATATAAATGAAAATAGTTTCAGCACTAAGTCGTGTATCCATGTAGAATAAGTCAAACTTTAAGAGCGTACAAAAGGAAAAATACCCTTTTAATTATCCTTAGATGTTTAGAACACTCTTTTTTATATATGCACCGTTTTTTTAATGTTTGGTTTGGACTTGAATTATAAAAACAATTGATATATATTTCAAGAATTGAAATTCATGTTATAAATGTTTAATATATATTTAAACTAAAAACAAATTTCAAGTCATAGGTATTTAAATGTCACACTATTTCTAATATATTTGTATTAAAGATTAATAAAGATTAAAAATACAGTTAAAGTCACGAGTATTGAGTTCTTTAAGTGTCACAGGATCTCTATTGCGTGACAGATCATTTCAGATGTGCTGTTTTTTAAATGGCTGATGCAATAGAATGTCCCGGTGCTGCTGAGCGGGCAGCTGTACATTGTGGCCATTATATTTTCCACATTACTCAAACCATGACAAATAACAGGCAATATCATTGAGGGATTGTCGAGGCTGTGCTGGACAGGAAACAGTGTACCTGTAAATTAGCTGCAGAGACGCTGATGTAAGAAGAGAGGAAATCTAATTTGTTTCTTCCTTCAACTGTCAAAACAGAGCCGTGAGGGGGGGGGGGGGGGGGGGTTACTGCAAGAGTAGAGGGAGGTGGTGGTAGAGGTGGAGGAGGGCGGCAGTATTTTTGCTCTCCTCTGTCAATTATTGAGGCAGCCGGGAGCCTTTTGTAAGCACGTCGGCCGGTTGTCAGGACTCAGACTGGCCCCCGGGAGAACGCTGTGACCCAGACCCAGAGTGACTCAGCTTCCCCTGTCTGAATCTGACGGGACGGCGGGGGGGGGGAAAAAACGACAGAGTGCTGCTCTTGTTTTCAGTCTGAGGGGAAGATGAGGAGAGAGAGTGTAAGGGGGTGAGGTGAGGGGGTGAGATGGTGGTTGGCAGAGCGAGTCCTGGGGCGGATTCTTCAATGTCAGCCAAGACAGCGAGTCCGGCCAGAGTCGGCCGTCACAGGAGCGCCAGCGGGGAGATTGATAGGAGTGGGGCTGGAGGGGCGGGGGCCACTGTATCGTACTGCTCTGAAAGCAGCTGTAGTGTAAAAGGATGGGGGTGGAGGCTGATCGAAGAAAGGCGACGCAGAGGAGGAAATTTGTCATTTGTGTAATGGAAACCCCTCCACCCATCTCTCACTGCTCCCCCCACGTTTACTGCCAATATCAAAGTGCTCTCTCCCTTACGTCGGTTGAGTCACGCCTTTGTTTTCTATCTTTGGTCAAGAGTTTAACAACGTAACGGATCATGCAGACTTTTTTTTGTTGCCTTTTTGAGTAGGTTATTAATGCTGAGCAATAGGTGGCGAGTAGGAAAGCAAATATATTTATAGTTTAGATTTACACCCACATCTGTGCTTCAGAAAGGCCGTAGTGGAACTGGAAATGGCCTTATTTTAAGCATACATTGTTTAACTGTTACTCAGTTACTGCTTCAAAATAATTACCTTTCTTATGTACTTTGAAAATCAGTTTGAAGCGAATCATGTATTCACATCTAATTTGAAAATAAAATGCTGATTTTGGGAATATAAGACAAATATATATTGTTGTATATCAGCTGGGAAGGTTATCACATAGCTATTGGTTGGTATTAGGCTCTTTGTCTTTATTTGTATATGTTCTATCCCTACAATACCACATCATGAATGCAACAAAAATTGCCATTGGAGAATAAACGATACTCAAACAGAATCTTGTATTCCACTAGTTTCCATAATTTACAGAATTCCCCATTCCATTCCTTCCAGCATCCAACTTACTTTCTCTTGTCGTTGGGTACGTGTGTCAGCAGCCCCTTCGTCACAGAGTCTTCACTGATCTTTTCATCGACACCAATTAGCAGCTTCCTTGCCTTGGCGTCAACGTCTCCTACGTCCACCCCTCCCTCGTGGTGAAACAGCACGTAGTCGCCCTCTCGGGTGGCGTAGATGCACACGTAGAATTCTTCCTCCTGAGCAATGGACATTTACCAAGATTGTCAATTAATAAATGTCATTTCATTAATCACAACTACTCATATTAATTAGTTGTACGAATAAATCACACATTAAATATAACACGTTTAACGAATGCTTCACCTGCTTGTGGGCGACAAATGGCTCGATGAGGAAGTTCTTCAGAATTCCTTTGGCTTTTCCAACCTGAGGATATAAGCAAAATAATTTCCTTAACAAGGAAAAGGAGCATTTTAAAACACTTTTGAAAATTAGGACACTACAGCTGCTCTGGGGTCAGTAGATAGTGGACAATTCCATATTTACACATTCATTCCTTATTTCCAGACATAATTCTGTTGCTGGACTGTTACCAAACAAACGGCCAGCCCTTGGCACCAGTGAATACATTACATACATGTTAGGATGGAAAAGAAAAGAAAATGTGGTAATGCATGAATCAAAGTCTCACTATGAGAGAAACAGCTCATTTGGTAAAGCTTTCACTGATCCTCTGTTGAAAGGCCAAAAAGCAAACAGTAACCAGGGACTGGCTGAGTGCGGCCAGCCGGGGAAAACAGAAACAAATTATAATAGGAGGCGAGAAGGAGTTGCCATTTTGAAGTATGGAAATAGAAAGCAGGTTGATGATGGATGGAAACAACAGAAAGGCCATCTGATTGAAAAGGGCACAGGGGACTCTCAGACCTACTTACATAAATGAACAGACAGCTCTGTTACTGCCTTTTAAAATCGTGAAAACAATTTGTTTGCCTGAGATTTGGTTCAACCACGTGGTTATATGATTACACAAACTACGAAGTGAAGCAATGTGGCTAACTGCAGCAACCAAAAATGATAATATAAGTAAAAGGACGTGTTTAAAGTAAAAAAGTGCAAATATTCAAGCGGCAACATCCTAGATCAGAATATGATGAAGTAAAGATTTCATAAATATGACAACTTTCAAAGATGAAAATAATAGGTTTTATAGCAGTTTTAGGGCGTGGACAATTTTGTACATGTGCTAGCCCTAAGGGTTAGGGAAAGAGATTTAGGAGCCATGCTAGCAACCGTGTGAGGCTGAATTTAGGTCCAGCTAGTTGTGCTTAAATCCAAATAATAACGCTGTGCTAATGTGCTCAAGTATAACAATCAAACATGTTGATATTCAATAAGTATAACATTTACAATTTTGGACATCTTAGCTTAGCATGTTAGCATACTAACTTTTGCTAATTAGCATCATCCCAAAGAAGAAAGATAGAAATGTATTAATAATATATCAAAATGTTGGACAAAGTTTTAAACTAACTATGCTGGTTGATAAAAGGTTATAATTGATCAGGTGGAGCATATCAATGCTTTTTTTCTCTGGAGGACAATGAAGATAAGATAACCAGTTGAGCTGAGACACCGTCTGCAGCTCTGACTTCATTTATTCTTATTTACAGCCACCAGCCGCTGCTGACAGTTTCATCTGGGAAGAGATGCATCCATGCAATCTCAGTGGGGCAACAAACACACACACACACTGTATGAACCGTCCTCGTTTCTCCAGAACTCATGTCTTGGTTTATGAGGCGAGGCGGCGTCTCTGTGGCTCAGCGATGAATCTTGTGTGTGGTGGTTATGCTGACTGGAGAGACGGAGCGACTGTTTATTCACTTGCAGCACTTGCTTCAGCTGACTGGACTGATTTACAACCAGCAGACTAACACTAAACCCTTAAGCAATCTAGGTATGGGGCAAAACAAACACACACAGAAACGCAACAATGTAAAATGTGAGAGGGAGGGTGAAGGAGAGGGCAACGGGAGGAGGGTCTGAAGAAAGGACTGGAAAATATTGATCGGAGGACTGCTCAGCAAAGTGCACTCCCTCGAATAGAGGGGTCGGGGGGGTAATAGGCTGAGAAAAAGCAGAGAGGGAGAAGGTGACGTACGGTTGCCTCCCTCATTAGGCGGGACTTCAGCCACTCTCTGACGCCATCAAGGTCCAGGTTGACTCCGACCAGGCCCAGTTTTCCTCGTCTCTTGATCAGCTGGTCCGGCTTCACCACCAACCTCTGGTGGAAAAAAAGTCAAAAACACATGCTGCGTGTCAACAAGACGAACAGATATCACCAGGTATGCCTAAAAACATCAGAAGGATTTGTTGGAATATCAAATTGACAGGTTTAAGCAGATGATTCCTGAAGCCTCTCTGCGAAATATACATCATGACAGAATATTAATCAGAATAATAATGGCGTAGCACATGGCATTCAAAATATCATTAAAATGTCATGGTCTGTTTGAGTCAGTTTGTTTTTTGGTTATATCTACCCACTAATTTGTCTACCAAGTAGAAGCACAAAATCTGCTTTGTTGCAGCATAGCTCTATCGAGCTGATTTGAAGAAGTTGTGGGTCTGAAGATTGGGTCGGTTTCTTAACCGACAATTAAATTACTATTAAATAAGAGCAGTCTAGTAAATAATTAAAGCATATTTATGAACCACATACATGAACAATAATAAAGCAAATTTAGTCTATAAAGTCTTCACTGCAGATAAACCAGACAGGATGAATGCACCATAGTCTGCTTATAAAACTTAGACTATACATCAAAAGCTCTGTACACGACGCCCAGCACACAAACAGTAAAAAATAACAGTATATTGTAGAGTTGTTTGAGGATGACTCACTAACGACAAGGAATAATTCTGAAAACATTTCAAATAGACCATCCATTGCTCTTAGTAAGTTGCCACTAGATTGAACTAGAGCTGGAAAGATTTATGAATGAATCCGTTATTTGATCAACACAAAGCAGATCATGCTTTCTGAAAACAATCTATGCAAATTTCTGAGTTATGCTTATTTTACTGGTTCTTGTTGAGATAAGCAATTTTCCAGTATTTTACAAAAACTTATGAAGCAGCCAATTCAGCAATTAATATAGAAAATAACATGCAGATATACGATAATTTAATTAAAAGGCTTCAGTTGTAGCCCTAGATTGAATAAACATGAATGAATGGGTTTTAGACCAAGGCAAATTCAGTCACTGATCAGAAATTATTCATGTGTTCCATTGACTGCACTTGAAAAATTGCTATGAAACATAAAGCTTGCGTGTCGATGCTTGTTCATTCTTGTCATCTTGATTCACTGCATGATATTTTCTCATTTAATCATGTTACCACTTAAATATCTGGTCTCATCATAAAAGTCCCAGGCTGCCGAATAATATCTATCGCCTGAAAGCTGAGCTGCGCATTATTTAAGGAGGAATCTCTCACACACGTCATTCCTCCATCTGACACGAATGCAAAATGTCCACATCCAACCACCACCAGCGAAGCCCTGCATCCTCTCACTTGCAAGCCAGATAAACAGAATGACTTATGACAGCGGAGCCATTAGTATCTGGGTGCTCGCCAGTGAGCGATGGAACAGAGGGCCGAGGGTGAAAGTTAATGCAATTTCCCAATCAATTCAATGGGACACATATCTCCGTGTATCTGCCCGCCGCGTCCTCCCGGACCTTCCAGATAAAAAAAAAAAAAAAACTTCAACCGCAATCTAGAGACGGAGGGGAAAATAACATCGTACCTTGAAAGATGAGTCACAGAGTGATTCAATTAGCTTCTATTACACCCCCGCCTATCTGCTACAGCTTCGCTATGTAGACCAGCAAGAGCATCACAAGGTTGAAACCAAGAACCAGAACACCACCCTAAGCCTCTAGTGTTGGCTTTAAAATCTCTATCTCTGCGGATTTCCATGAGTGAATTTCTACAGTGAGAATTTCTCCACATTTTCCTCTTTAGTTCTCTTGCAAGTTATTGCCGCAGGATCACGTTGCCGTCTCTGACGTCAGCTAACAAGCATCAAGAGACCACTCTGCTGCCAGCCTAAGTAAATGTCTCTATGAGAGGAGATCATTATCCACATGGAGACTGTGCCTTAGTGGCATTAGTGGGCTGTAATTTTGTTACAGCCCACTAACTGCCCATGCAGGTAAAGGACATTTTATTTAGTCATGAACACACTTTTCCACCATCACGACTCATTCTATGGTCTTACCTCTGTGAGCAGCCATGGGTGGTCAAGCGCCAGCCGGGCAAAGTCGGTCTCGGGCGTCACTTGGGCGTAGCGGAATCTGTTCTGGACAGCCGCCGATGTGCAGATGTGCTTGTACAGGAACTCTTTCCCTGTCTGCTCGGAGATGGCTTTGGCTGACATGACTAATTTGTCTAGACTGGTCGGAGGAGAGAGGCAGAGAGAAAGATGAGAAGGATTAATACAGAGATGTGTGTGGATGGATGGGCCATAAGCACAAAAGTTTAAAACGAAAAGCATTCATTTCACACATTCATAGATATCACTCCCTTAAATATATCAGATTCTTTCATCAAGATCAGTCAATTATTCTCCTGGGAAATTGATGAAAGTGTCCAAAAGACACGCACTTTTGGACACATACAAAAATGTATAGGCTCTTTCTTTGCCCATTCCCCTTTTTACAATAAGTGTGTTTTGAAATCCATTCAGTAGTTTTTGCACAATCCTGCTGATAAACAAACAATCCAAAAAAATAGACAGGGGCAAAAACATGACTTCTGTCAGAAATGTCAAGAAACGGTCGAGTAACTTCGTGCTGGAGAGACAGCTCTGCAATTTGTATTCCCATGAGATATAAAACAAAACAAAAAGGAACGGTAACATAATGAAATGTTACTGCACAGAATTGAAAGAGAAAGAGGCTAGAAAACCAGATTACATACAAACAGCATATTCAGGCCTCTGTCACTCCTGCCTGTGAAGCTAAATCCAACATATTGGGCACTTGTTGCAGAATCTTGCTGGAGCTGCATCACAGTCTGTGCACAGCTGGACTTCAGCCTCAGCTTTATCTGACGTAACCCAGTATCGTTACATCACCCGAGCTGGAAATCAGCCCAGGCCATAGACTGGATCTAGACACATCAAGTGATAAGAAATTGTTTATGTTTGGTGCATGGGTTTCTTTTATTTGAGTTGCAGAACGTGAGAGAAAGCAATAAACTCAATAACCTGTAACGGCATCTGTTTATTTTACTGCTACAGGGCGGAGCTATGACCTTTATCCTTTGGATATACACGGTGATGTCATGTTCAACACACCCGGATCAACACAGGACACACGGACCTGTCACTGGTGTGTGCGGTCACATGAGGTCTCGCCATTTTCAACCTAATTTAAAGTGAGACCTTTTTAATCTTTCTTTAACTTCATTTTGAATCTGTCTAATGATTCTGTTCATAGCAATGATTATTTTACTTTTTCTGTCGTTGCCTTTTTTATTTTCTACAATATCTATTTCCAACTGTCTCATTATATATACGATCTCATGTTGCTTTCCTTTGCCATGATTGGTAAACATTTTGACTCAACCCCTGTTTTTTTACTAAATAAATAATCTTTTTTTTTTTAAACACAAGAGAAAGCATCACATAAATGTCTTTTTTAGACCTTAATGTTGAGTTGATTGACTAAATCAAGTCTATTGATGGTCAATTAATGACTCCAATAAATTTTCCAAGCAAAAATGCCAAACATGACCTAATCTCCTGTTTCATTTGTGAGGACTTGATGCCTAGTATGTTAGTTCAGTGAATATCTTTAGGTTTTTGGAATAAAAAAGCAATCAAAGTAATGCGTCACTCACTGTTGCACAGACTCGACCAAGCACATAGAATAAATGGAGAGACTGGAGGACGGCATGCCCAAAGAGTATGTTGGTTAATACTTCGTCCCTATGTTACCATCTCTAATCAAATGGAGACCAGTAGAGAAACATGGCCCATTAAGGCTTTTATACACCAAGGCCTTCCCTAATTACCACCACTCAAAGCTTGACAACCACAGAGCACTGTGTAACCTTGCAGGGATGAAGCACCTGCTCTGACTGTTCCTTTCATTAGGCTGAGAGCTCTGATGTCGCCTCAAACTGGACTCCCCTCCCTCCTCTCTGCGCTGCACCCCTGGCAGCTTTGCTTAAATGGATTAATGAGAGTGTCATGGACCTTTCTCACTATTGATCATCGTTGTCCCTGAGTCATCACGGCGCTGGTTCCAGACCAGGCCTACGTGGTTCATCCAGAGCCCATCCTCGGCCCATGTATCAACCACTTGCTCCGCACGATCTTAGCTGTCAGGTGTTAAATATCCACAAACAGCGATAAACACACCGGTTCAGATGATGCACAGTCACATTCAAAAAAACACATACAACAGGAGATGACGGCGATATTATGGATGTTCCAATACCATCATAGAAAATACCTCAGATACTGCAGAAACATACTAGGTCTGGCACTGGCGTATACGCAAATCTGTCTACCTACCCCAAATCATGTCTTTAAAGTATATTATTTTTATACAGGTAAAAATGCAATTTTCTTCTTGACGCTCTAAAAAAGCAGGTGTGCTGTACTGTAAGTACCAGTTTTAGAGCGGCAAAGCATAAGTGATATCCTATAGCAGCTCGAGCAGGGCTAGCTAAATGTCAGCAATATGGCAATATTTGACATAGTAAAGTCCCATAAGTAAAACGGCGACATGTAGCATACATGCAAGACTTCAGTTTCCAGGCATCTCACCAGTGTGGCCAATTACAGCATAGGCAACCTCATAAAGCACTAACCATAACCCATGACACAATTATAAACATTGTTTTTTTCTAATGAATTGTTATTTATTCCTCTATTGAATTTACTCTTGAGTAGCTTGAGGTTTAATACTATTACTGTATCGTTTACAACTTGAAAGGTCTTTTATTTTTATTTTACAACAGTGGCTGCAATCTAAGAGCTATTTAAAAGAAAGTGGTTGTTGTGTATCCCCGAAATGCATTTGTTTTTGTTCCTTTTCAGTTATGACTGTCAAATTGGATAAAACAGGACGTTATATGGACGCTCAGTATTTGTAAACATTTATTTTTCAAAGGGTTTTTCAAACGGTCCAAACTATATATATATATATATATATATATATAGTTTAGACTTATACCAGTTTATGGTTATTTTACATTGGAATGATGTTTGTGTCTGTGAGTCCAAACCAACACCAAATTGCACAGAGTCTACTTTGCCTCTTTAAGGGCATTAAGTGTTCTTCTTCAGTTAGATATTGTGATGTATTGTTATATGAGGGTCTTACAATATGTCGATTATCGCACAATCGTTGCATTGTGCAGTCGCAAGCCATGTATCCCGAGTTACCCTATGATTCTCAGCCCTTTGAATACAATATTTCAGTTGTGATTTTTTTTCTAAATGCACAGATCGATACTCTGCCATCACGCAAAGTCCAGATATCGTCAAAGGAAAAATGATCGGTCCATCTCTGGAAAAACAAAAAGATTACATTTGCAGCTTCATGTTCACTTTCTTCATCTTACTATCTAAAAAAAAGACTCAGATTTATTTATTTAAACAACAAAACCAGCTGCAGTCTGCGGAGAAGGACTCAGTCTGTACTTTCTCATTCATTCGTTCACAAACTGGTCAGACAGCAGTGCTCCTGTCTCAGTGGGAGATAATAACCACTCAATAACAACTCGTATTCACACCTCCTGGTAACTATGAGGTAACAAGAGTTCAGGTTCAACGTGGGCTGAGCTGCTCAACTTGTTTTGTATCTCCTGATCGTTTAGAGTCAAGAGAAAAGACAGAGTTACAGGAAGTCAAATACAAAATAGACACTTCATTCAGAAGAAGTGATTTGTTTACCTTGCTTTAGATTCTGTTCTGACAGCGGTCGAGGTGTGTTTTTGAGGCCGGTTGAGGGATATCTGTCCGCGGTGCAGCTGTGTCTGTCTGGCCGCCTGACTGTGGAGGAGACCGGTGCTGCGGGAGGCTGCAGCTTCCTGGGAGTTTTGTCTCCATCGCCCATCAGTCGATAGGTTGGCTGATGTTTCCTGCCCTCTGATTGGCTCATTCCACACCATGCTGTTTTGCTGCCTTTACGGACTGCTGGGAATTAATACATCTTGTGAGCAGCAAACCATTTGTTTGTCTTTTTAGTTTTTAGTTTTTGTTTTTTACATCAGATTTAAATGATTTTAGAAGACTATCAATCTGTGGATGTTTTTTATTTATTTATTCGCACCATAACCCACATAGCACAATTGTTTTGGCCCAGATTTGGCTCTCACTGTCATCCAGCCCACATGCCCACACTTGGAATGATGGCACTTGTGCGGTCGACTCTTGTTTGCCCAATATCTGGGCCACGATTAAGCCATAGCAATACTGCTAATCAGCCAAAGGGCCCAAAGTTGGACCATATCTACAACATGGCACCACCTCTTTGGCAAAAAATAAAGGGCTAACATTTCTTTTGGGATATTTTGGCCACATTTGCTATTTTACAAGTGGACCACTTCAAGCTCACTGTCATTTTGGCAATGCCTTCTTGTGGCCCATATGCATATGCTGACTAGGTAGGACATTTTAAGATTGAATTCAAGTTTTGCTTTTGTTGTGGTTTTGCTATTTTACATAATTACATAATGTGATTACTGAAACAGAATATGTCAGATTTATATTCTTTTCAAAACCCCCGATTGAAATCGCTTTAATTTCCCAACAATTCCATGTCAGAGAAGCGGTCCAAATCGAAAAAAAAACGTTTCCTGGAAGCACCTGAAGGCACCACAGGTTTCTTCAGCAGCTCCCTCACACGCACCACTGAGAGAGACAACAGGGCATGTACCCGCCGATGCTGATTGGCTGACGTAGTTCTTTATCTTCTCAGCAGCCAATGGTAGAATGAGTTTATCTTGCACACTAACCAGTGCGGTGAGGTGGACAGTGTGATATGTAGGGTCCATGGTTCCCTCACCTGATATTGGCCTACTTTTGGCCCTGAGAGTGCAGTGCAGAATGAAAGCACTTGACTTAGGTGTTATTATTCTATTGTTGGAAATACAAATTCCCTGAAGAATAGAAGTTTAAGAAGCAGAACTTTGACTGCTTCTTACACTCTGCAACAAGTTGAGGATTATTTGTTGCAGATTGTTGCTGTGTCTGACCAATGAGAAGCTTACTTTTTATGGGGCCTGTCTCAAAATACAAATATTTTGCGCAAACGTTTTCAGAATCATGAAAGCATATTGTTTGGCAGCAGATCAGTTGTCCTTCATGTTCTCACTTTTTTTCTGTGATCTATCAGAAAGAATAAAAGGTAATGACAGGAACTGTAGTGCCCAAGAAAAGCAATTACTCATAAATAGAAACAGAAATGCAGATGACTGATGTTGGCGCATCAGTAATCTGCAAAAAAATGTCCTTCCCTTTGTTTAGTTTATCTGCCTACCACTAACTATAATATAATTCCTATGCAAAAATCGGTGTAGTTGATTATTGTAAATTCAATTAGTCAGACAGAAAAGAGGTTTGGGGGAAATATAACATTTTCCATTTCTATGCCATGTAAAAACAAAAAGTGTGTCATCGAAACAGTGGTTTGTTTGAATGCAACGTCTACGTGACTGTTAAAATCCCCTACTATAATATTTTATGATTACTAAGAACTAATTCATATATAAATTCTAAGTAAGAGGCAGGTGGACAAGATAAGAGCTAGTTTTCCTGATTTCCTGCTTATGATACTGAGGCGTTCAAATGAGCTACAACTTCCTTTTGGTCAAGGGTTGATTGATAAGTCAGATTTGAAGATTGCTGGGACCCCTCCTCCTCTGCTTTAAGGAATAATATTAATGTGGGTAGTGTACATTTCATAATGTTCGAAGGCAGTGATTTAACAAGGTATTTAATAAGATACTAACCTTACATTTATATGCATGATAAAATAAGAAAAGCAGATTCCAGGTTAAGAGTAAGTTACAATTTCTTAATGTAAAAGGGTTGACAGAAGAGATTTCAGCTGAACACTGGCTCACAGGCCGCTCTCTGGGTAGTTGTCAAGTTAAACTATACCAGACTCTTATGCAAAGCTAAAGGGAAACAGTCAAATAATGCAATTCAGTCTGCGGTCAATGTAAATACACAGTATCTGTTATTATGTGTGCCATACTTTACCACAAAGCCCAATAGCAAACAGTGCAAGTGGTGAGCGCCCTCTGGTGGTTAATAGTCAAATGCCACATCTACATGCCACGAGAAAACTGCAGTGTGCAGATAAACTGTCCCAGATATCAGCCGGCATGCTGCATGTCATAAACGTGAACCAACAAAACTGACCACACAGTGAAACTGGTCGGAGCAAAGCAAGTTCTTTTTTTATTAAGTTTACAAAACAAGTGCAAAAATAGTGATTCATAAGAGCTACAGAGTAGGCGTTGCCCTTCAAAAATTACCTTCACAGGGGGACACAGGTTGAATGCAATACATGATGCAGTTCAAAGAGGATAAACGGGATCAATGGCACAGTCTTGCGCAGTAGAAAAGATTGCAAAACATGGATTTGATTTCACAGCGTTTGATAAGTGCTAAGAACAAGCTGCAGAGACAGATGCCAAACCTATCTACATACTCCCTTTTAAACTATAGACAGTGCAAAGATTTTACATGGAAGATCCTCTATAAGTTACATTCAATCTAATGCATAACAATTACTTCCTAGGCTGCGCACACATGCACACTTGCATTAAATTATAAACTGCTTTTTTGAAAACTGTCAACCAAGCCAAAGGAAACACCAGACAATTCTGTTGGAGAGGCAGAGCTACTTCTTTTCGGAAATGTGTTAATATGTTGCTACGGTTACCGGGATGCATGCAAAGTGCCTAATTAACTTTTACATCTGAATACTGAGAAACACCAACATGTATAGAAGAGGAAATCTAGAGTTTCAGGTTACTGTGGGTCTGAGTGAGGACGCTATACTAGCTAAAACTGCAGCAAATGACATCTCAGCAAAATCGACAGGTCCTGCAACTTTGATGTGTGAGACAAGACACTGATCATTGACAACAAGCCAAACCAAACTGAAGGCATCTCGGGTTGTGGTGCAAATCAACAGTAAAGGCACACAGCTCGTGGATTTTAGGGTGGCTATTACTGAATCCCTATACCCTGCACAAACACACAAAGCTCGCACAGAGAACGCCTACGTTTTAATTCACCAGTCATCCCAGCCACACATGCTTGTGTTTTGCCATTTACAGTATAGTGCACTTCTGCTTCTTTTTCTTCTCTGCTTCTTTTTTGGGCGACTCCAGCTCCTTGCGCTTGTAGTAGCTGGAGAAGCAGGCCAGGGCACAGATGGGCTCCCTGAGGAGAAGCAGCCACCTTCCCTCACCGTAATAGGTCAGCGAGCCCAGCTCCATCTCCACGACCAGCTCCGCCTTCTGGCCCTCCTGCTGTAGGGCCAGGATGTCTAGCAGATCCAGGCCCGTTTGAACCGGCTCAACGCCCTCGGCGCACCCTAGAGTGATATGGGCGCGGCTTCCCAGGGGCAGGGAGGCAGCTGCGGGGACAGAAGACTCTGCCTCCTTTTCGGCATCATCCGGCCACAGCAGGAGCTGCTCCTCGGTGAGGGACACTCTAGCCCCGACGGTGCGAGGAGTGACAAAGAGAGCGCCCAGTGCCAGCTCGAAGGTGGAACCATACAAATCTTTAACAGCCTAGGGAGCAGGAGAAAAGGGAATTATCACAAGATTAACTAAATTCAATCATAAACATTAATTACACTGCTACATTGTTACTGAGAAATGTTTACACAACAATGCAGGATGAAAATTGCCAACTAATAATTTGAATATGTGGCTTTCACTTTTCATAAACTAACAATTTATTGACAGGTCTTACTTGCTTCTGGGCATACTCTTTGGCGCCCTCAGCTTTCCCATAGTTGCAGTACTTGGTAGTGCAGTGGAGGGTTCCCGTGGCTTTAAAGTACTGCTCCAGATCCACCTCTTTATCAGGTTTACCAGTGACTGTAATCACAAACAGGAGTTCAGCGTCAACTTGATTAGGCAAAGATGAGATTTATCGGCTTGGACAGAGTATTTTCTAATGATGCAGTTGACTTTGTAATAAGTGGAACGACTTTAAAAAACACTCACAGTCTGTCATGTGCGTCTTGAAGGGCTCCAAGGTGTCCAGTGTTTTAAGGAAATCCATGGATGTGCATCGAATCTTGTCCTGGAGGGACGAGAGAAGGAAGAAGCCAAAGAAAAGAGGGATGGACATCTCCTCCAGTGGACCCTTCATGGCATCCAACTGGGCCTCCTCCAGTCCTCGGCTGCTCTTCGTCGTCAGCTGTGCTAGATCGCAGCTCCATGCTGTTTGCGGTTCCAAGAAGATGGCCACAAGATGATGTTCCTCGGCAATCTCCCCCATGCGGGCCAGCCGGTCCTGGCTGTGGTTGGTGTCGTCCACCACTATGAGCACAGAGGAACTTGTTCCTGCACTGCAACAGCTCACCACAGCCTCGTCCAGAGCCTTGTATCCCTCTGCATAGGATTCTGTATTCTCTGGCTTTACACCGTGGTCGTCAGCACAGATGACAGAGCAGTGGCCTTTGTAGGCATCAGCTATGGCACGTGCCAAGAAGCTTTTCCCACTCCCTGGCAGTCCCCGGAGGACGATTAAGGTGCGAGAGGTGCGGAGGGCGTCTTTGGTTGGCTCTTGTTCCAGGAGGGCAAAGGACAGGGAGCCAGATGCAGGGACAGGATCTTCTTCCTTTACAAGCTCAGATTTATTCTGCTCAGATGCAACAACTTCTGCTGCTGCTGCTGCTACTACTGCTACTTCCTTCAGAGGAGAAGACTCAGATTTTTCAGGTTCAGCTTCCTTCTTGTCCTCTGCAGGTTTTTCAGGTTCAGCTTCCTTCTTGTCCTCTGCAGGTTTTTCAGGTTCAGCTTCCTTCTTGTCCTCTGCAGGTTTTTCAGGTTCAGCTTCCTTCTTGTCCTCTGCTGATTTTTCATTTCCAACTACAGCTGAATCTTCCTCCTTCAATGTTGGCTTTTCTGAGGCAACTTCTGTCACTGAAACCATCTCCACTGCCTTTTCTGTGACCACTGGTCTTTCTTCTTGCACCTCATTTAGAGGCTCAGCCACAGCATTGTTTTCTGCTTTCCCCTCTTCGGCCATTTGTGCCTCTGCATCCATTGCCTTCAGTTCTGCTTTGGTCTCAACTTGCTCCGGCAGGTTCTGTTCTTCAGCGGCTGGTGGTGCATCTACTGGCTCCGGCAGCGCGACTGGTTCAGGTAATGTTTGCTCTTCTAGCTCAACTTCTGGTTCAGATTTGGTCAATTCCGCTGGCTCTGGCACAGGGACACTCTCTGCCAGAGTTGCTTGCACAGGCACCAGCTCTGGGTCATTCTCTGGCACAGTCTCCTGTTCAGGCTCTACGTTTTCTGGTTCTGCGTCTAAAGCTGCAACTGGGTTAGAGATCTTTCCAGATGACTCGTCTGGTTCTGGTGAAGCCTCTACAACGGGCACTGACTCCGGGTCAGATGCGTCTTTGGGTGAGCTGTCACCATTTGCCTTCTGCTCGGACAGCGTCACAGGTTCTGTCACAATCAGCTCCTCTGTTTGTTTTAGGTTTAGGACTTCTGTACCGTGACCATTTACTGCCAGCTGCTCGGTCTCTTCCGCAGCAGCTGGCGGCTTCTCAGGCTCTGTGGATTCTTCTGGTGCCTCTAGTTTTGACACAGCCTCTTTTTCCATTACAACCTCCTCTTGCTGTGGAGATGCATCCAAAACCTCACAGCTCCTTTCAGTATCCATGTCTAGCTCAGTTTCCTTTTCTACACCATGTACCTTAAATGAAAGAGAAACAGTTTAACCAACCCAGTGATGACAGAGGCATAAAATCTTCCCAGAGACGAAACTTTAAATAGCACATGATGTTTTCTACTGTGTTCCGGTAATGCTCAAAAAAATGAAGGCCTGAAGGTTGTATGACTTCTGTGACCACGACTTGAGCAAAGCATCACGTATCTTTTATTTAGGATCAATCTAAATCCACTTCAGATATATCTCTGAAATAGATTTAAATGGATACAGTTACATTGTGGGTTTGGCAGATAGACGCATTAATGATGATAAATGATCAGAAACTTGACGATAGTTTCTCAGCCGGCAGAGTATTTAAATGTATGCCAGAAAGCTTGGGAAGTGAGCAAAACGCTCCCACTTGTGAATGCATTTTGTTTTTGGACCCAGGCCCTTTTAGAGGCTCGGGCTGTAGAGTGGGTTGTCCACAGATCAGAGGACTGGTGGTTGATTCCCAGCTCGCACAGTCAGCATGTCAACGTGTGCTCGGTTAGACACTGAACCACAAATGGCCCCTGACGGCTGCGCTTTTAAAATGCAGTCCATTAACCATATTGTCTCATACACTCAACATCCACAATTTACATATATTTACAATACGAGTGGTAGTAGGGGGGGGGGTTAATCCTTTTTTATACAGGATATGCATGATAACTTTATAGTCCGACCACACTGTAATGTTTTGTTCAGTGGTGGTGTCGTGTCATGGTGCACATATGGTGGGTGGGGACGAAATGCTGGTGCAATCAAATTAAATATTCATTTAAATTTTGGTTTGAAGAATACATATCAAATAGTCCAATTAGAGAGAGAGACACATGCAAAGATGTATTGAAAGCTCGCAAGGAAAAAATGAACAGAGACTCATCCTCCCTGCAAACACAGACAAAGGGTAGTTAGGGAAAATGGGGCAGCGCAGAAAAGTGGGGTTAGAGCAGACTACAGCGACCTCCTCCTCCTCTTCCTCCTCCTACGTGGGGCATGATCTCATTTTTTTTTTAACCAGATCTCATTTCTATTTGTGAACAAACGGGGGTTGTTAGCAGATGTGTGCAGTCTCATCCTGTCCCGAGCCCCAAAAAGGGGAAGCAACTCAATGCAGTGACACACTCAAATGAACACAACGGGACCGCAACACAAACCTGCAGAGTTACAGGCGACACGAGCACGTCTGATCAAACTTCATCCTGTTTCCTGTTGATGTTTTGACTCACTATACCCCACGTGAACCAAAAATAAAGCATAAGAGTCGCGCGTGAAGCTGAAACGTGGCGAGTTCGAACGCCACATTTCCCAAACAGCACGACGTGACGAGGCGGGGGGGGGACGCGCCCCACAAAAACAAGCCTGCACAATGACAATGTGGATTAAACGTGAGCAGCCGCCATGTCTCCACCGCGATAACGGGTTAGAAACGAGTCACTTCGCCCGAAGCAACTTACACAGACAGTTCGGGGCAAGAACGAGACAAAAGCAACAATGGAGGAGGGGTTGCAGCGGTGAGAGTGACGGTGCCATCTTACCGGAGCTGTGGGTGTCTGTGGCGCCGCTGACCACGCGTCTCTCTCCGGGTGCAATGACAAGGCAAGTCCTGAGCGCACACACGCACGCGCTCCGCTCTTCAAGAGGACGAGACACAAGAAAAAAGAAAAGGGAAAAAAAAATCCCGGGAACGCGCAATTGGGCGTGGTCAAGGACACACCCCTGAGTGGCGGAAGGAAAGAACTGGAGAAATATTCTTTTTTAAATATTTTTATTAAAGAGATAAAAATCTGTTTTTCTTACCGTGTTATACCGCCGTAAAGTTTCTCTAAGTTAAAAAACATTTTAAAACTTTATTTGTACAGGTTTTTGAAAAAGGAAATGATATGGAGATTAAAATAAAGTTAAAACACAAAAAAATTATTTGTGTTCACTCATATTAAGGATGATGTCATTATTCACATTACAGTGTCTATTGTCATAAAATACAATACAATTTTATCATTTTAAATAATGTGCCTGATTTGTTTGACCATCTTCTTGATATTGTGTTATGTTTGAATACATTTTCTTTATAGATTCTCTATATATTTATGAATTCTTTTGACTTAAAACGACATTCAATCTTCTTTTGACGTTTGGCTACCAAGATGAAATCCAAGCTCAAGTGAATGTTTGTTCCAAATGTGAAATAATTCCCTCAAGGTGCTTCAGACACATTGCATTCATTCACATAGCAAATTGGGTTTTGTGAGGTCACATTGACCTTGACCTTTGGCCACCAAGTTCTCTTCAGGTCATACTTGAGTCTAAGTGATGAAGTTCCCTTTTGGCATTCCTGATATATTGAGCTCAAAACAACACAAGGCTATGTGACCTTGACCTTTGGCTACTAAAGTATTGTAGTCAAGACACTGTCTGACCAAATAGTCACCTTGGATGGTATAAAGCCCCAAGCTCTACTGTTAGCAACCTTAGTTAGCAATAGTAGAGCTACTGTTAGCAACACCTTAGAGTGTTCACTCATACTAAGGATGGGTTGTAGTGTTTTTCCTTTAAATATTATATAAATGTCACAATTTACCTTACAGCTACAGTGTCTATTACTATATAATACAATACAAATATTTTATTTTGCATAATTTATATTGATATGCATTTATATTTTTAGTCGACCCCTGTGGACCAAGGCAACTCCTACAGAGCGGTGAACATGGGTAGTTCTGGAAGTCCGGCGTCAGGAAGCGGCAGAAAGATCTGTTAAGGCTGTCACTCAAGCAAGACAGGGCAGTGGATGAGATGGGAAGACATGATGAAAAGGAAAATTAGCTGGAAGGAAGTAAGCAGGATAAGCTTCCTGTCCTTACCTCACCCAAAAACCTACAGCAGTGGTTGAACAAAGATTAATCCATGGACAAACCCTGCGCCAGACCATAAAAGAAACATCACACACTACAGAATGCTGCAGCCATTGACTCTGGATCAGGAGAAAAGATTCCAAATGGACCCCCAAGATGATAGGGACATGCACCCAGGTCTGATCAACCTGTTGAGGGCCCACCTTAGAAGATGGTGTCTTCTGATTAAAAGACAGAAACACCTATTCAAAACATTTATACTTTAATTATTTTATTTTATTGCATATGTAGGATGAGAGGATGTAGTTTTTTATATACGATAGATGGGGTTCAGTTGCTGGTTCGAAGTTCTTACCTGCAGGACATCGAGTCGCTGCTAGGAGTTTGGAAAAGCTTGATTTGAGAGGAGGTTTCTTTAAGAAGATGAGCAGGAAGCTGCAACTCTGCGTTCCTCTCGTTGGATGCGAAGAGAGGGGTTGAGCTGGAGAAATCAGGTCTCTCCCTCGGCGATACAGGAAGATAGGCCCTCAGCCCTCCTCCTGGAAGGTTGATGGAAAAGAGGAAGATTTGGGGCAGACCTTGGCTTATATTGGCCCGGTGACCTCACAGGTCATGGGCCAGAGTGACCAATTGGAGCTGACCCTTGTGGTTTTTCACACCTCTGTGTGAAGTTGAGGAATCCTGGGAGAGTGAGTTCCCTGTGTTCTGGCTTTTTCCAGAACAATGGAACCTGTTGCATCCTGGGAGACTGAGTTCGGGAGGCTTCTACAGAACAAAAGAGCATGCGGCATCAGGCTTTGTCTACATGTGGCCGAAACTTGGTTTAACAAAAACCATGTCGCAACAGAAGCAAACAAAAGGTGCACTCATATATAGCAGACAATAAGTAAGAGTACACACTGATGTATATGTACGCGAAAACACCCGTCCTCTTATGACTTTTTTAGTCCACTCAGTCGTAACTGGATACATCTTCATTGTGATAGTTGTTGTTTTGCTTCATCAAGAACCTGGGAAGTTGAATGAGAACGGACGCTGTAGTCTCTGGATTCTTTGTGGAGACCGAATTCAAGCTGGTGAAACAACCAGGTCTTCTCTACACCACCGCGGAGCCAGGGCATCTTCCTTTCCCAGCTGAATTATAAACACACAGAGAAGAAAATAAGGGAAATAAAATGTCAACGATAAACAAATGTGCTATTGTCACCATTCCTCAATGCAAAGCAATGCTTGTGAAAGACAGGTTTGACTATAGGTTGCATGTATATTTTTGCATATATATATTTATCTCCACTGTATAGCTAACTCCAAGTGTTTTCATGTACAAGTAAGTCATTGAAAAACATAATATTGTGCTTCAGCTTGAACATTACATATAAAAAAGTCTATGCAAACCCAGGAGTTAGAGAAGTGATCCTGGGTGAGACACAGTATAATTACTTGTTGCTGTATATTGTGCATGCTTCTTAAACAGTGGGTTACTGGAGGCAAAAGCATCTATAAGACCCATCTCTTGATCTTTTGGAAGAAATTATACATCTTCATTCATTTTCAGTTTCCTGGTGTGTGAGACGGCAAGAATGAATGACTTAGATTTCAAGCATGAGTTGTGAAGAGGATGTTCATATGCTGACATGACAACCTAACCCATACAAAGTGTGTTAAATTACTCACTTTTAATACAGGTAACTATGCCGTCCTGTGCTTTTTGGATACCCATTCTGAACTCCTGCAACTGTGGACGCAGCTTTTGTCCTCGGTGGTAAAACACCAGGGCAAATTCAAGTTCTCCCATGTGGTACAAAGCCTCTGCCTTCTGGTACAGTCCCTAAAAAATATGATAAATTAAATACCAAGGCTCCTCTCATACATGAAGGCTTTTTTTTCTAGACCTGCTGTTTACCTCAGAAAATGTCTTGTTGCATTTGAGAGAAGCTTCGGCATCACTTAGAGCATTTTCAAATTGCCCCATGAGCAGGTAACATCTGGACCGACAAACAAGGCCATTCTTCTCATTAGCCTTCAGAGACAGCGCCTGAACGAAGACCAAAAACAAAGTTTAATGCACATTTCAAAGTTTTACTGAAATTTTCATGCAGGATATTCTTGGAAAGCAGATCTATTTGAAATGCCAGTCAATTTATCTAGGTGATCAACCACACAGAATAACAGGAAATGACAGATAGATTGTGAACAACCTGTAGCAGCAAAAAATATCACTTGTATGGAGGACTATTTCCACCAGTGAAAGTAAAAAGAATGATAAATCCCCCAAATTGGATTAAAAATCTTGAAATTACGAGATATTAAATCCCAATTGTGTGATGGAAGTCATTAGTCATTCACAGACATTCAATCAATATTTGAAGATGTTAGAGTGATATTTGAGAGAGTATGACATACCAACTCAATTAATAACTCAAAACAATTGAGTTATTAATTGAGTTGGTATGTCATTGTACAATTCCCCATTTTAATGATTTACAGGATTTTCTTAACAAAGTGATGGGAATTCACTTCCATACAAACCAGCCCACCTATAACGATTGGCTTGAAATTCATGAGATGGTCAGATTGACTTCTATATTGCAGGATGGACAAATGTAGAGGTGTATAAAAATTCATACATATATCACCAGATTCACAGTGTATTTGTCAGTTAGATTGATGTTAATGACATAGTGCTTAGCAACTGTTTTTAATGCAGTACTGAACTGGTATTTTCTGTTAAAACCAAAAATTTAAAATAAAATGACGATAGATTCGCAGTTACTTACCGCTGTGAAGGTCTCTGCAGCCTTTTCAACCTCTCTTTTACGGTACAGTTGATTCCCTGTGGCCAATAAATCACAAAACCTTTGGCCTTCATCAGCAGCCATCGTGTTTTGTTATAAGAGCTGATATGTGTTGGCGCAGGGATCCTGGAGGTACTGCAAAGATTTATGTCTTTTTAGAATTGCTCCTATATTATTAAGGTTAGTGTCTT
Source organism: Pleuronectes platessa (assembly GCF_947347685.1). Lineage (NCBI taxonomy): Eukaryota > Metazoa > Chordata > Actinopteri > Pleuronectiformes > Pleuronectidae > Pleuronectes > Pleuronectes platessa. Next base: position 10,620,565 of record NC_070641.1, read on the forward strand.
TGATCTTTGTGTTTTATTCATAGGGTTTATCTGATAGCTTTGATCAGTGTAGGAGGAAGCAGATCCAGTAGATATAAACAACTACAGACCTGTCTCTCTTATTCCCTTTCTATCAAAAGCACTCGAGCAGGCTGTCTTTAATCAACTCTATTCCTGTCTTTATCCGTCACTCATCAAGGCTTCACTGGGGAAAAAAGATAATTAGTTGTGTCATCTACATAGCTTTAGTGGGAAAAAGCCATGTTAGTACATAACGGAGCTGAGGATTGGTGTTCAGAGAGAAAAGGAGGGGACCCATTACGGAACCTTGAGGGACCCCAGTAGGGAGAGATCCTCTCCAGGTTACCCAGAGTGTGGTCTTTGAGGATGGATGAGAGAGTAGAGAGCCTGAGACACCTAGATAGTGAAGGGAGGAAATAAGGATCTGGTAGTTCAGCGTGTCAAATGCAGCGGAAATGTGTAAAAGGGTGACTACAGAGGAGAGGGAGGCTGCTCTAGCAGGTTGAAGTTGCTCAGTGACAGCAAGGAGGGCAGTCTCAGTTGAGTAGCCTTCCTTGAAACCAGACTGGTGGGGATCAAGATGGTTTTTAAAGATAGCATGCTCGAGTGCTTTGGAGAGAAAAGGAAGCAGAGAGACTAGTCTGTAGTTGTTTACTTGAGACGGGTTGACGGTGGGTTTCTTGAAGTGAGGGTTCACTCTTGCCTCTTTAAGCGGACTGAAAGTGTGATAGGCCTTGTAGAGTTAGATACACAAACATCACTATACATTAATGGTATAAGAAGAGGATATTCCATGAGTATGAAACAGCAATCATGTAGGCTACAATATCTTTTTGACTAAGCACCTAGAAAGATAGTTGTGCTTTTATACTGCTTATATCCAACAATGAAAGAAATATTAAGCATTATCATGGATAAGCACCTGACCCAACAGGTCATATGATAGTCGACATTGCATTTCTTGTACTCTTGAACAATTGGTAAACGACAGTTTATATTGAAAAGATAGCTTAATAAATATGAAAGCGTTTAAAATATTAATAAATATGAATAAGATACAAACATAAATAAACTTTCAAAATAACAATTAAAACTAATACTGCATAACTTATTATTTCTCCAATGTGGTATTATTTGTACTCTCTCTTTGGTAGTACTTCTTCCACCATTCACAATTTTTTTATTAGAAAATCATGATGTAAATTCATCTGCAGTCATTTTGTTAACTGGTTGTTGATATCTGGTAAATGTTAATGCAGAAATGCCATAAATGCAGCATCTAAAATGTCTGTTTTTTCGTTTTGGGATATCATTATAAATTCAATTTCATATTTCCAAGTAGGACCTGGTGCTCACACACAAGCATCTGATTATTGTTGAGGTAATATTACAAAATTGTCCCAGAGTGAGGAGCAGAGGTGCCAGAACCTGTATTTTAACTATACAGCCTGCACTCATCACCACTGCTATCATGGCCAACAAGTCCTTGAGCTCTGCATGGTTCAAGCCTTTACAATAGGTGGAGCACATTAGCACTCAACTGCACCCCTGTGGTCTTTTCTACAGACTCCCCATTGGGTCATTTATGTAGATTCAGGTGTAGGTTTAATGCTACAGTGTCACTTGCATTTGATAGTTCAAAGCTTTACTGAGCCTCGTAGTGTCAGCTATTTAAAAAAAAGTCATGCGCAAATCTTCATCAGTTTAGAAGTTAATCTATAAAACCATTGTGATCCAGTTTACAAGTCATTTATAAACAGTGTACACAGATCAGTCATCCAATAATCCATGTGCATGATTTACAAATGTGTTGGTTTTTATTGCAAAAGTTAGAGGAAAGATTTTCAAATGACCTTTTGTTGCAGCTCCAATGCAAACACAATGCAGCATTAAATTTAGTCTAATGGGACTTGCTGTATTTCTTGTATTGTCAGAAGTTGACACAATGCAACATTTTATAAGAGATATATCTAAGCTAAGTTGTACTGGTTTGTCAAGAATCAGTAGGTATGATTCTTCTGTTTGGGATTAAATGTTTTTAAAGTATGTACATATACATTGTAACCATACTCCCCACAAATATTACCAAAATGAATTATTATTGCAAACATTAAAGTTGTAAAACGAGACTTGCCTCCTTTTTGCAGTAGGTGGTGCTAAAAATGACCTGTATTCATTTCCTGTGTTATTTCATGCTTGAGTGTTTCTTTGCTTCATGTTTGAAATACATTTTATCATTTAATATTCTAAGTTTTCATTAAATGTCTTGTTTTTTGATTACTACAGATCATTATTTTTCTTTCCTGCTTTATAAGCAAATGTAAATGAAGCTGTTTTACATCACTTTTACACAAGTGACATGGGTAAAAAATGACCCATACAGTATGTAGTCACTAGGGAACAGCTACCATTCATTTCACACTACTTCTTTTTCCGCATCTGATGCATGTAAGTGTTATTTTACAATCCATTACTAGCGCGAAGAAAGAAATATGTACAATACTAACTAACTGTTAGCTAGCTAGCTTCTTTTCTGGCTAGCTAACCATAGCTAGATCAACTAAATACAACTCTAAATATAACAGTATATACTTAATAGACTCATTTATATTCATTTGAAAATATGTTTTTGATTTTCTACATCCAGAGTGTTAGTGTGGCTGGTTGCAATCATTTCATACTTATAGTTTAATGGTTATAAATATGCTGTATGAAGAACAGGGTGAGGAAAATGAGGAGTCGAATTGTTAGTCTAGATTCCTTGATCCTTCAGGACCTAGACTATGTTCTGAAGGATCAAGCTGGAGTTGTGGACTCATTTTCTATCTTATCAAAGGCTCCTTTAAAAACGAGATTAAGTGTGCAGTGAAATAATAAGAAACATTTGGAGTAAGGAAGCGATACAATGTATGATATATGATATAATATGATATGATATGACATGACATATGATATGATATGATATGATATGATATGATCTGATATGACATGACATGACATGATATATGATATGCTTTTCTAATCGATTCACTAGCAAAATGCCTAGAAATGTCCCGACCAATCAGAATGAGCCGGACACTTCTAGGCACTTATCATTGAGGCAAAATGGCTAGAAATGTCCCACTCCTAGTGTAAGGGAACCACTAGTGGTTACAGAAGTGCAATACCTGGGACACTTCTAGGCACTTATCATAGTAGCCAAATGCCTAGAAATGTCCCGTCCAATCAGAAGGAGCAGGACACTTCTAGGCACTTATCATTGATGCAAAATGCCTAGAAATGTCCCAATTCATATGGGACATCACGCCCTTATATGGTCAGACTGAAGAACCTTTGAAGACTGAAGACCCGTTGTTTACATTGTCTTTATTAATTATATATTTTTCATTTGTTTTTTACATATTTGATGAGGGTGTATTTTTGTACAAACAGTTATATACCGTTCATGTTGATAGATAGATAGACTACAGTACAACGAAATCCCCGACCGTCCTCCTTTGACTTTTTTGTCAACTGGAACCTGGATACATCCTCATCGTGATAGTTGTGTTTTTGCTTCATCAAGAGCCTAGAAAGTAGAATGACAAATGTTATCTAACACAATGTTACTTAAAATGTGACTCAGATGATTTGGAAATGGAAGCAGAAAACAACAGAGCGGGAACCTTCTGAATAGCATTCGTGAGGAAGTGGTCTTCTTGCAGTTTGGCATGGGTCAAGGCTCTCTCGAAGCTGGCGACACAGGATTCAATATTTCCAAGTTTCACTGTGGAGAAATAACCATTAAAGATCAGAACAGTAGGTTGTTCAGTGACAAAAGCTTCCAAAATCAAAAAATATGACTGTTTATCACAGGAAGTATTAAATCCAGATTAAGAATTACTTTCTGATTGGGCCACTAACACATTGGCATTAATATGCCATTTGTCATCAGCGATCTCATCGGCCGCAGCAAGAGAACGGACACCGTAGTCTCTGGCTTCTTTGTGGAGACCAAGCTCCAGGTAACACCGACCAATCTCGTGAAACAACCAGGTCTTCTCTACACCATGGCGCAGCAGGGGGATCTTCTTTTCCCAGCTGAATAATGAAAACACAGGGAAGAAAATTAGGTGAATATAAATATCACTGACAAACAAATCTTCTATTTTCCCCTATCCTCAATGCAAAGCAATACTTGTAATAGCAATAAAGGTGTGACTGTATGTATATTTTTGCATGTCTTTTTTTATCATTTACTTACAACTCAATGGCTTTTGTGAAGTCTCCAATTTGGGCATAGATTCTGCCAATGTTGTCCAGTGCCCGGGACATTGCCTCCTGGTGGTTGCTGTGGAAGAGAATAAATAGCTGAGTGTTTTTTGTTCTTTCCCTTCTCTCCTCTTGTGTCTTGTGTTTCTTCTGATTGTTACCACTTCACAGCCAACTCCAAGTCTTTTTGATGATGTTCTAAGGCGTTGTCCATATCTCCAAGCTCGATCAAGGCGTTCCCAATGCAACTGTGCAGGCTGCCCAAAACCTCTTTCTTGTCGGGTACCACTTTCTCGGACCATCTCTGCACCTCCTCCATGACTTCTTTTGCCTTCTTGAGACTACCCTCCGCATTTCCAGAGGTCAACTCTGAGACAACAAACACACATTTAACATTTTTATGCCGAGGAAAAAGTCCAGACAGAAGCACGATTTACCTGCATCAATGTCATCCAGGCTCTTCAGCAGAAAGCGAGCCGGTTCACGGGGAGCTCCAGGACGCTGCTTGCTACATTTTGGTTTACTCTGCTTTTCCCGTTTCCCAGGTTTCTTCCGGTTAAAGTGGTCGGTGCAAGTGTCCAGATATTTCAGGTAGGTCCGAATGACGTCCTGCAGGTTCTCCCCACCCTTCGTCTTGCTCTTTACCAAGCCTGATTCGAACACACAGTGACAGCAGATTCAATAGTTTCAAATTTAAGATGTAGAGATAAAAAAATTATCATATTATTAAGCAGTATGAATCACACACCGTCATCTTTCAGCAGGTTTTCCAGATATTTCTTGTCACTGTAAAACTCTCCGAACAGCTGCCTGGTCACCTTCTCACTCACAAGAGTTTTCTGGGACTGGTCTTTATTCTCCTCAGTCAGGGGCTGAATAGAAGTGCTTGGCTGGGCCTTCTGTTGAGGTTGGTCATTCAGAAACATAATATTGTGCTTCAGAAAGGAGGATGTGTTGAACATCACATGTAGAAAACTCTGAAGGTCCAGTGTGTAAGATTTAGGTGAAAGGAATCTATTGGCAGAAACTGAATATAGAATAATCCTAGTTATATTTTCACTAGTGTGTTTCATCTGAATTGTATAAATTGGGACCTTTATATTTAAATACTTTAGATTAACATTTGGAGCGGGTCCACTCTACGGATGATATCTGAAGGCTAGCACAGATTCTCTCACGTTGGAAGTGTGAGGGTGAGTTGAGTGGTATTCAGCTGCAACATGCAACTTCACCACTAGATGTCACTAATTTCTACACACTGAACTGTATAGTCAGTCAAAACCCAGGAGTTGGAGAAGTGATCCTGGATGGGATACAGTATAATGGTGGCTGTATGCGTGCATGCTTCTTAAACAGTGGGTTAGTGGAGGTGAAAGCAACTGTAAAACACACCTCCTCATCTTTTTGAAGAAATGATGCGTCTTCATTCATTTTCAGTTTTACAGAGGTGTTGCCTGTGAGAAGGTATAGAAAAGACAGAAAGATTTAAATTTCAAGCATGAGTTGTGAAGATGATATTCAAAGGCTGCCATTACAACTTAACTCTTACTTACTGTTAATACAGGTAACTATATCGTCCTGTGCTTTTTGGATACCCAGTCTGAACTCCTGCATCTGTGGACGCAGCTTTTGTCCTCGGTGGTAAAACACCAGCGCAAATTCAAGTTCTCCCATGTGGTACAAAGCCTCTGCCTTCTGGTAGAGTCCCTAGAATATAGGATAAAATACAAATATACCAAAGTAAATACCAAGGCTCCTCTCATAACTTAAGATTTGTTTTCTAGACCTGCTGTTTACCTCACAAAATGTCTTGTCGTCGTTGAGTGAAGCTTCTGAATCTCTTAGAGCGTTTTCAAACTGCCCCATGTGCAGGTAACATCTGGACCGACAGACAAGGCCGTTCTTCTCATCAGGCCTCAGAGTCAGCGCCTGAACGAAGACACATCTTTTCAATGCAGCATATTATTGGAGAGCAGATCCATTTGAAAAGCAAGTCACTTTATCTCGGTGATCGACCACAAGGAACAACAGGAAATGACAGATACCTCGTGAAAAACGTATGTCTAAATTATGAGATAGTAAGTAATAATAGTCATCACTTTTCGATATTAAAAACTATTAGTTGAGATATTTTATGTCATTATTTTTTGTTAGTAATTCATTATTTTGAGTTGTAAGTCCTTATTTTTAGTTAATATGAAATTATTTAGAAGTGGTAAGTCATTATTTTGAGTTAGGAGGAAATTATTTAGATCTGGTAAGTTATTATTTTCTGATAATTCCATCAATCCAATTGTGATGACTTATGGGATTTTTCTTCAGTGGTGGAAATGGGATTCCATACAGACTTACCCACCTATTAAAATGTAAGTTAGCTTCCTTTCGGAATAATTCCCTACACTTTGTGTAGAGCTGGTTACAAACAATTTCTGTATAAACATTATCAGATCCACATTGTATTTGTTACTTAGATGGAGGTTTGTGAATGACAGTGCATTTGCTTTTGAACTGTATTGGTTTTTTCTTTTTTGGTAAAAAAAACTAAAATGATTCAGTAAAATACAAAAGTTAAAAATATTCAATTGAAAAGAGCTGTGCAGTTATCACCACAACATGGTGGATTTCATTAGGTAAACAGTGACTCACCGTTGTGAAGCTCTCTGCAGCCTTTTCCCAGTCTCCTCTGCGGCACAGCACATTCCCTAAATCCATTAAATCACAAAACACCCCCCTGGATTTTGGGGCTTTGGCGTCTCCCTCCGTCTCTGACATGTTCAGTCACTTCAATCTTAAAAGTGTCAGAGCAGCACTAACACACAGTTCAACTTTAGGAGGTATGTAAAGACTTCCAACTTCTCCGGTATCCTAGCAACCACCAACAAACCAGAAGCAGGGGAGACAGCGTCCTCTGCTGCCCGATTAATGCATCACTCTCTACAAGATCCATTAATTATTGTATGAAATCAATGAAAAGGTCCCATTTTTCAATGTTTAAGATAGTGAAAAAATACCTTGGATCAGTTCCAACATGTAACAGGCTCTTCCCTGACCCATTCCGCATCCTCCCACCAAGTGTAATGGTAATGTGTCCAGTATGTGTCACGTAATCCTGCTAATCTACACACAGATAATGGCAGATGAAAACATAACCTCGGAGGTAATGATATGTATTGATACTACTCAACCTAAACAAAAGGACACAGTTGTTTTGGGTAAATCCAGAGGCCAACTTTATTGAAATGGCTGTAGCTTTTTAAGGGTAAAGAGAGGATGGTTTCACCATAAGGGCAAAAACAATGAGAGCAAAGAGGAGGCTTTTCTTTTTCTTCAGTAAGTGCACTAAAAGAACAACACACTCATCAGGAAGCAACTGAACATCCCTAGCTTTCATCATCATACCGTGCCCGACTTTCTGCATATCACGCCATTATTCTATTACTATACCTAAGGTGCTGCTTTGAGTAATATTAATATATAGGAATATAAAAATGGATGAACAGCTTGGGTTGCTGTCAAGGAACACAAAGAGCGTAATGTTTTCTGTGCATTTCATGCAGACCATCTTCCTGAATTTGCGACGAAGTGATGCTCGCGATAGGTGCAAACTTTTACGTAACAGAAATAGGGGCCTCATCTTTTACCGACGTTTCGATCAGACAGCAAATTTACAATAAATATACATAGCAAAATTTAAAAAAGGAAAAAAAATAATCAAATATCATCACAAATCAACACTTTACATTCCAGTAAAATGTACAATGCAGCAATCTGTGAATGGCAACATCAAACACAAAACCTTTGACAACCAGAGGGAGGGACTTTGCCGGCAACAAAGCCGGCGCAGCTGTCTCCACTGCCATCTTTCTTAAGTGTGCTTCGGCTGTACTCTGCGTGTGGGTCTAGGATCCAGCTGCTGTGTATCATTACAAAATGCTCAAGTGATGCTTTTGGCTTATGAAACCAAGCATTTTTTAGTATGGACTCGTGTCAGCCGACCGTCTGACTGACATTCTTCAAAAGTGGGAAGGTGCTGCTTGCCCGGCAAATAAATTTCATGCAGAGCAAAGCCCCTCAGCATTTAGTTCGGATGAGCTGGATAGCTTGTTGAATCTCAGGAGTTTCCCCAGGATGTCACATCCTGCATGGATCCCTAAAAGCACTGATGCAACAACTGCACAATCCAAAACATTGTGAAATAATTTGCACCGGTGTTCTTAGCCATTACTGACTTTCAAGTTGGTTTCATTCTGCAAGGAAGAAAACCAAATCCAAAACCAGTAACACTATCCACTCAGTCTGAGCCATCATGGCCTCCTTGCTATACGGGCATTAAATCATTCGCTGCATGTGGTCATTGGATTGCATTCTTTCCGTAAGTGGCATAGAAAAGAATCTGCCTTGCAATCAGTCAGTCATTAAATACGGATGGTGGGTCTGGGGGTTGACATTGTCGAAAAGTCATGTTGTAGTCTTTGTTCGGGTGGACGAATTCTCCAATTAACCAAACTGGAAGAAGAAATTTCCTGGTCCAGACGCTGAAAAGAGAAATATATATTTCAATAACTGAAAAAAATTCACTGTATCCGTAAAAATGTATACTTCTCACAGGATTTTCTATACACATAGAAAGATAAATACCTTCAAAACTAAAACCGCCTGGACCTCCAAAAAAAGCCTTGAAAATGTTGTTGGCATCAAAATCTGAGAGAGAAAAAATACACGTAAGAATCCTCATCAACACGGAACCTTTCCATGTTCGATTTTCCAATTATAAAGCAAACATTTGCTTTAAAATAAGAAGGTGGATTACTGGCTCAAGTTCGACTTGTATGTCAATGTGTTCACCCTTGAGACCTCCCGCCCCAAGGCTTTCCCTGGTTCTGACCTCCCATGTTCCCGCCGTCGTCCTCCAGATCCTGACCGCTGTCGTAGCGAGATTTCTTCTTCGGGTCTGAAAGCACGCTGAAAGCCTCGCCCACCTCCTTGAATTTCTTTTCCTCTTCTTTCTGCACCTCAGGACTTGCGCTGCTGTGGCGGTCTAGGTAAAATGAAAAGGTAAAGAAAACATGAAGGACACATTGGATGTTTTTTTTCCTGTATAAAAATCACAGTGGTTAAGGGGACAACGCACCTGGGTGATGTAAAAGGGCCCGTTTGCGGTAAGCTTTCTTGATCTCTTCTTCCGTGGCGTTCTTATCCACCGCGAGCACTTTGTAGTAATCTTTTCGCTTGCTTTTCTTCAACTCCAGCTGCGCGTTTTTCAGGAGGTGCTTGTGTTCTGTGGAATAAGGAAAAGAAGAAAGAACAGGTCGATAAACAAAGGTAAGAGGCTTAGGGTTTAAATATTATTTAAAGGCAGAAGGAAGCAAAGGAATCCTGGGAATAAGGTTTAAGCTCCATGAGTTAAGAACAAGAAAATACAGCATCTATGGTGAATGCATGAGTCTGAATTCTTACCTTTTGTTTTTTCTGTCTGGTAAACTTTCTCATAGTCTCGCACTGCCTCTTCATACTGCTCTGTGTCCATGTAGCTGTAACAAAGTCGGTTATTGAATCGATACAAAACATCTTCTGTTGCTGCAGGTGTGTAAAACAAATCAAATATAACTCCTGATTTCTGTTAACTACACATTTCTTCGACATACCACTGTGCTCTCCTTAAATAGGCCTTGATGTAGGTCTCATCCAGTTTAATGGCCTTGGTGCAGTCTTCGATGGCCTGATCTAGTTTCTTCAGCTTTCAAAGAAAAAAAAAGAAAAAAATTCATGCAAAGCAGAGTCAAAGATACAAAACCAAAACCCAGTTCTCTTGATATTAAATTAGAAAGTACAACATGGCAGAGATATAAAAAAACTTTATTTTAAAGTCTATACTGTTATTAAAGTCTGTGTCTCTGCTAACCTTTGAATTTGACTGACTGAAAGAGTGTGTGTGTGTGTGTGTGTGTGTGTAGCTCTATTACATGTCATTACATCACTGCAAGTCTTTGACAAACCCAGTATTTATCCATGGAGGTTTAGCTTGTTCATGAGTGAGTGGTTATCTACTTTACCAAATAAACACATCTCACTCTGTCCTTATTGGCCACTTGTTTTGTCTTGTTAAAGCTGTTCATGGGATCCCACTGATCCAACCAGCGGTATCTCTTCTCCTGTGCGTGTTCCTCACCTTAGATCCAACAGTGGCCCTATTACAGTACAACTTGGCATTAGTCTTGATGTTGTTGGGGTCTATCGTTAGTGCCGCAGAGTACAGCTCATAGGCCGCCTCAAAGCTCCCCTCCTTGAACGCCTTGTTCCCTTCCTCCTTCTTGGCTTTTAGTGCTTTGGCATCCTGGGTAAACAACACATAAGAAAGTAGAAGTCAATCAGACTTAAAATGGAACAAAGAAAACCACACTGTCACTTCTTCTTAAGCTGTTTTGGGGCTATATTTATGAGAAGTGGTTTAAATGGTTAATAGAACTCTGGTGTACTGAATTACTCACTCTGCACGCGAGCCGGGCCTTATCGTGGTCAGGAGCCATACGCAGAGCCTGTACGAAGAACTGGACGGCCTTCTCAATGCAGTCTTCATAGTAGAGACAAAGACCACGGACGTAAAGGGCATCCGCATTAGTGGAGTCCATTCGCAGGATGTCACTAAACGTAAACAAATAATCAATATTAATGTTTTTTTTTTTATTATATTTAACTTTCATCACAGAGACCAAAACAAAACATCAACACTCTTACAAAACACAAAATACAAACAAAAGCATAAAAGTAAATAATCACAGAAGATAAAAAAGAAAAAGAAAAAGACAGATTGTAGTCTACAGCGTTACAGCAAATACAAATCCATCATTCAGTGAAAATAAAGCATATGGCACGGAATAGCCAGAATGGGTATCACGTAAAAGTTAAGGTGCCCATTAATTGGGCCCAAGGTGCTCTCAACTTTCTCGTGAAAACCTTGCATGTGAATATGAATGTTTAAAAACATATTTGAGAGACTTCTCACAAAGAATATAGCCTTTTATGTTATAATATTTAATATAGATCTAATCAAAACATGATTTACTGTGGAATGTCTTCATCCAAGCAGTGATGAGGCCGTGTTAAAGGATGCAGCAGTGTAGAAACTAAAACGTGAATGTGGTAACATACACGCCCTTAATTGAAGAGGGCACAGGCCGCATTAGCTCTATTCTGTTAGAATGGCTTCCCCACAGTTCCTGGAGGTGATCCCCAGAGAATCGTAACATGCTCTCAGACATGCACTGCAGTTCAGATATTATCTTAAAGAGAACGCAAATCTCTGATTCAATTTCTGTCTTATTTTCGGAAACTTTTCCAGTTAGGCCCTCGTAAAGCATCTGGAAAATGTCAGCGGGAGCCCATGTAAGACTACAGTAGGACAGAAAATACAGTAAAGAAAATTCCCAGCGAGGGCTTGTGTGTTTCTAACACAAGACGGGCGCGAAACTGGAACGATACAAATATCTCAGGATGAGGAAAAGGTATAATACACATAGAAGACGCAGACCAAGATGTCAATTTGAAAAGATTCGATTCGAGAGCTTTTGGTGATAAGGACCAACACCTGTGTCGAAATGCTGTAAACAAAAACACTAACCACAGTTGAATTTATACGTCATGTCCTGCCTCCTGCATGCTCTACCCGGACGCTACCCCTTCGTCTCAATGTTCTGGAAAAGTTCCTGTCCTTTGGAACACGTCTGACCCGGAAAATCTCCTGCTGCATTCTTCGTATGTGAACGGCAAACTCCGGAAAATGTCCAGACACAATTTTCTGATATTTTCCGGAGTTCAGCTTCGGAGAATATTGTCAAAGCAAATTAAGGCAGTACGTATGGCATGGTCAGTCTTATTTTACTTTCACTCTGTGACAAATTCCAATAATAATGAATAAATAAGTGATTTGCCAAGTGTCCAAGAGGAACTCTTACCTGGCTACAGACTGAGCCTCTGGGTAGCGGCCGAGCAGGGCTAAGCACTCTGCCTTCAGTATCTTGAACCTGTGACAGGCTGAGGCAGACTCCAAGGCACGGTCCATGCAAAAGACAACCTGAAAACAATCAAGGCATATTTGCAGGCCGTGTTGCTTGATGGAAAAGTTACTACTGACATTACAATGAGAAAATTAAGTAACTCCGTAAGCACTGAGCAGCTCACCATTCTGAAGTCCCGCTTGTCAAATCCAATCTCTGCCATTCTCTCATATTCAAGGATGGATTCTGCAATCTTCACCTGCCAAAGGAATTTGTGGTATTCAGTGACAATGAAAAATACCTCAGTTGACTTCAATGCTCTAGATAATCTTCAGGTCAATGTAATTAGCAGTAGTTGTATGAATAACCTCAAACTTGCATTGAGGGTAACTGGCTGATGTCCTATTAAAACGCTCAGTTTTGCACTGTATTTACACTGGCTTGGCGAAAGCTTATTTGTTAATGGGTATGCAAGTCTAAAGTTGTCAAATCATGCTCTCTATCAAAAAGGCAGACTCACCTCCTGCTGGCACTGGCCGTTATCGGGCTCCAGCTCCAGAACCCTCTGGAAACAGCGGCTGGCAGCCATGGCATTGCCAAGAGACAGGTGGCACTTGCCCTCTCGCAGATGGCCCTGTGGGCAAAGGACTTAAAGTTCACAAACTAAACAACGTTCCTTAATTCCCACCCTTCTTAAAACTAGCTTGACATAAATTACTGAAACTAAACCATTGCTCGATAGAAATTAAGTTTGATTGACTGACGCTTAATAAATTGATGTGCTATAGCTTATGATTTGAAGAGCCACATATTGCTATTATAAACACAACTCCTATTAGTTATGAAACCTTAATCTATACTTGAGAAATATTTGACAGTTGACCTCATTTGCATTGATATCAAGTTAAATCACAGGGACAGAAAGAGAGGAGAAAAAGGCGACGTGGGGGGGGCAAAGAAACTAATAAACAAATCCACAATTAACCTGAATAAAAGCCATTTAAAAACGTTGGATTAAAACAATTAGAGGAATCAAGATGATCAAAATGTTAAGCAAAATCCTCCGCAACCGAACTTGTGGGACATGAAGTAAAAGTCAGTCTGATATTTGCAGTTATACTGATAGATAGTCTGGTAATTTTCCAGTCAGAGCTTTGTAAATAAAGAAATACCAGTGAGAATCACAGCTCCATGTAAGAGCAATGATGAGTCCCATTAGCATCACCAGTGATCAATCTTAAGGCGGAGTAATAAACGGACTCTGATGCATGCCTATGAATCATAGACCATGACTGACATTAAACTGCCTCAACAACCCTTTTCTCACAGAACATGGGAGAGCTGATCTTTTGCCTCAGTCGGCTCACAAGATTGTCAAATTGAACAAGAGCATACCACAGCTCTGCAACGTTGTAAACAACTACATTCTAATTTGTTTAAAACATGTCCAAGTTATAAGTTCCCATGAAGATGCTGTTGTAAAGCTATCGCTAGCTGAATATACTTAAGCCAAAGCAAGAGTAGATTTCCAATTTAGTAAGATTTAGCATCTTCTTCTCCACCAAGTACCTTCATGAAGGAGTTATCTAGTCGCACTGCTTGCTGGGAGTCCTCTAAAGCCTCTCTATACCGGCACAACATCATTAATGTGGCAGCCCGGTTTCCGTAGTAACTCGCATTCTTTGGACACATGTCTGGATGAAACACAAGGGAAGGCAGTTTCACTTATAAAGCACATTTCATACACAGAGGAAGATTCAAGGTGCTGCACAGGGACATTAAAAACAACACAGAGACAAAACGAAAATGAATCAATTTGAAATCATAAAGCTGAGTTTAAAGCAGTTTTCAAGCAGTATAATAAAAAACAATAAAAGAAGTTAAAAGATATGAAAGAAAAGAGAGTATGAATCCAGAAAAAGTTTTTCACAGTGAGCATCAGAGATAATTCAAACTGTTGCTGCCTCTGCAGTAAAAGAGGTCAACATTATATCCAAAAAAAAGGACGATTACTCAGTATTATTTAGGGGATAATTACCTATTGCCTTGGTGTAATAATTGTAGGCTTCAGCATAATCCTTTTTGATGTAGAAGGCATTGCCTTGCTCCTTGAAGCCCTCGGCTTCCCTGTGTCAAAGTGGGCAGAGGACAGAAAGGGGGACATTGAAAACAGACCACAAGCACTTTGGGAGTTTGCTTCACACTTCATTCTTTACATTGCGACACCATCGAGCATGACACTCACTTTCACGATCAGCTGTTAAACGGGAGCAAGCACAGGATATTGTGAATGACTACGCGGGCCCGAGTTGGCTAAACATAGAAAGAGCCAAAGCAGCAGGGCACAAGTGTCAGCACCGATCAAACCCGCAGGTATTCAGCGAGGCAGCGCGCAGGGCCAGGAACATATGACACCGCGCCGAGGGACCGTTACTTTTTTTGGAAGCCCTTCACATCACGATCACACAGTGAGGGAACGCTGTCATTAACTCGTCAGCCGGCCATTGACATTCGGCGAATAACACAGTACCGTGAAAGCAGAACACACATTCAGAAAAACTCTTACAAATGACGGGTAACAGCAGATTTGTTGTTATGTTACAGCCCAGAAACCCAGCGCAGCAGCGCCCCGGCCAGTGTGAACGTTACCCAGGGCCACATTTAGCTGAGCGGCGGCGCGGTAGTTAACGACAGGGAAAACGGACATGACGGGGACGTGTCACTGCGCAACTCGACCGCACGCCGGTTGCAGACGTGTCCCCGCCGCTGACAACACGGTCCCGGCGGCTCGCACCTCTCTAGTTCCTCGTCGCTGAGCAGGTCCATGTCGGGGTCCATGTTCACAGCATCACAGGTCTCCGTCGCCATTTTGCCGTGGACGGAGAGGGGGCGGCGCCACATTACTGCAGTCGCTTACGTAAACTGTAAACAGGAAGTCGTGCGCGAGGTAAGAGCCAGCTAGCTTAGCTCGTAGAGAAGAATTAGCATCATAAACTGCTGCGAATATCGCCACATCTCGCGAATAACAATGTGTGTATTCGATTATACGAGTCAGTGTGAAACTGCGTGGTCGAGTCAGCGAGGTTCACACCAGGACCATGTGTGTGTTATGTCGTGCGTCTCCCTGAAAGCTAATGCTAAGCTATTTGTTAGTGTCGTATTCTTTAAATTATCACGACTTGCGCATTCCTCGTTAGCTGACGTTTCACTCACCATTATCATGCTTACTGTATATGTCGGCTAGCAAGCTATGTATTGCTTTAATGATCATTGAATGCGTCTAACATAATGCACAATAGCATCGTAGCTTCTTTAATACAATGCTATTTAATGTCTTAATCAAAGTTTTCCATCTCTTCAGATTTCCTGACCTGAGAAAGAGTTATGGGTAAAAGCTGCAAGGTGGTGGTTTGTGGACAGGGTGCAGTGGGGAAAACGGCTGTTTTGGAGCAGCTGCTGTATGCCAACCATGTTGCAGGTAGACTATTTTAACATTACTGTGTTATATGCTGTCCCCTCGTCTGCAATGCTAAGAGATCAGTAGTTTCTACATGGCATGCAGTCTGCTGAGCAAGCATAACCGTGTTGTGTGTCTAACTATTACAAATTGTCAAGAGCTGGCTTGTAATTAATTGCATTAGATATTTAGATCTAGAGTGATAGCCATGAACTCTTCCTGATAGAATGGAATGTCCCATTAGCTGTTCAATAATTGCAATCCCAGTAATTTTTCGCAGAAGCAATTGAGCAAACTGTTCATAATCAAACTGCTAACGAATGTGGAAACCAGAGAGCTGTAAACACCTGAAAATTTTTTATCATGCGGTTTGGTTTTTATTCAACTGATTCATCATTGAGCTTCAGAAACACAACAAATAGACAACAGCCAGTCAAAATGCTTTATTCCTTGGGCCTTGCACAGTACGTCACATCACATGACCACCTCCTTCATTTATTCATTGTCAGGTTCCGAGCCCATGGAGACTCTGGAGGACATCTACATCGGTTCTGTAGAGACGGACCGTGGTACACGAGAGCAGGTGCGCTTCTACGACACCCGCGGACTGCGGGAGGGGATGGAGTTCCCTCGACATTACTACAGTTTCGCAGATGGTTTCGTACTTGTGTACAGCATCGACAGTAAAGAGTCATTTAAGCGAATGGAGGCGCTAAAAAAGGACATAGACCGTCAAAGAGACAAGAAAGAGGTGAGGACCGAACAAATGTTTATGCTCTTTAAGCTCTGTCTGGGTTTTAGCTTCCTAAAATTCCTGGATGAATTTAGAAAAGACCAATTCAGAGAGCCTAAAGCAATTTGGTAGGTTGTTTGTCCTTGTATTTACAATTTACTTCACCAAATTGTGTTAATCCAACAGCAGTAATCGGCTCGTCAGCCACTGCTGTTATCTTGCTTTGAGTTTGGGAGACAATAGTGTATGGTCCAAGAGGGACACTTAGATTTAATAAATTTGTGACTATTATGTTAGAAAATGATTGATATACTGTGGAATGATATCTAGAAATGATGAACTTGAAAGAAGTTTCCTACCATGGCTACAAATAGAAATACAGCAGATGGAGGGAGGTGCTTTGATGTTGGCAGTGCCACACATCACAATTAACCTGATTATACTGATCCACAGGTGACCATTGTTGTGCTGGGTAACAAGCTGGACAAGCAGGAGGAAAGAAGAGTCGACTCCAACATGGCCCAGAACTGGGCAAAGAATGAGAAGGTCCGTCTGTGGGAGGTGTCGGTGGTGGACAGACGCACGCTGATAGAGCCCTTCGTCTACCTGGCCAGCAAAATGACCCAGCCACAGAGCAAGTCCACCTTCCCTCTCAGCCGCAACAAGAACAAGGGAAGTGGTTCTACAGATAGTTAAATGACCAAACACTGTTTTCATGTTTCAGAGGGAGGAATATCAATGATCTTTATTTATAGAGCACTTTCAAAATTCAGATTGTAAACTCCTTCTCAAGGCAACAGTTTAAAGAAATGTTTAATTCAAATAGAAGCAGGAAAGGTCAATGATAAAAGTATGGACTTAAAAGAAACACCTGAGTTAACCGACCAGATTTTTTCTGACAGATCATTCCAGAGCCCCTGGGCCATGACTGCAAAGGTTCTGTCACCTTTAGTTTAGTTCACTAAAATCTTAGGATCAATTCTAAATTATACAGGGAGCCTGTGCAAAGAGGCGTAAAGAGGAGTGATGTGATCACGTCTCTTGGTTTCCGTTAGAGGCCTGGCAGCTGAGTTTTGTAAAAGGGAGAAAAGATGTTTTAAACAGAGCCATGTTTTACTAAATCATCAGCTTTGCTATCATGAAGGACAGAGGTTGAAGAAGTTTGAGATGTGGAGAAGTTTGAGATGTGGAGAAGTTAGAAGACGAAAGGCAGAATGAATGTATGGATATTTATGTACAGTGAACTCTGTAGGTATTACTATAGGATCCATTTTAGATTTTTGGGTGAAATTCTAATTTAATCATGAATGAGTGAAAATGGTGATCTCTTTATTTTATTGTGCCATATCAGCAAACAAAATATCAATGAATATAAGGTGTTTTTATTTGTCACTTGTATTTTATCGTGCTGGAGTATGATCACGCTGTTCATCCACAGTCTTGTTACCACTATAGCTGTTAAAATAATGTGCTTCTTGAAGTACTTTTAATCAGCATTAGGTCTGAGATGTCACTCTAAACAGTCCAGATACGTTGTGCTCACTGTAGAGATAAATCAGGACCTGGCCCATATGTACACTGGCTATTATTTTATGTACATGTACACACAGACTGAATCTTAACCCTCATCACTTTTTAAATTACTTTATTATTCCGATGTATCTCACGTGTTATAACAAGTGAAAAGATTTATTGAGACATTATTGATTATGAACAGTGTGCTGTTTCTTTTGCTCTGGAGTTTTGTTACACTATACACAGTATACACTGTATATGTATGCAGAGATTCAGTGTTGGATGATGTAATGATTGACATTCCTTACCACATATGGCCTTGTGTACAGGCGTAAGAAGTTTGAATATAAGTTAAAAGATGTTCAGATGAAGGGCAGCTTCTGCAGGCTCAGGGGCAACTTTTCCTTCTTGACCACACATTTAAAACATGGGCCACAAATCTATAGTATAGTTTGTATCGTAAAATGTCATGTTACACTGTGACTCATCAGTTACAGTCAGTGCTGAAGTTATAGCTGGTGTGTTTGTACTGAGCAACTAAATAAAAATTAGAACACATTTACTGACCTGTTCATTCAGGATGCAACATGAGGTCAAATATGTGCAGCTTTTATTATTAGTTTGATTGAAAAGGGCAAATCTGCTGTTGCTGTCTTTAGTATTCAAGTACAAGACACTGTCAACCCAATGTGTCGTTTTTTGTAAACATCGAACATTCAAGTTGAGTGGTCACCTTGATATTCGTTTGTATGCAAGCAAATTAAAAGATTTTTTTCCTTGGCCCAATCACAACAGTTTTGTGTGTTTTATGTCACTTGTAGTTTGTTTCATGGCCAGTAGATATCTCTGATCTTCCAGTGAAACTTGTAAAAGATTTTTCTGAAAGTTTCATTTCAAAACAAATGTGCATCAAATTCAGTTACGTTGGGTTCACTGCATTAGATCATAACTAATCCCTGGTAAAGAAGTGTAGTCATTTGATGATACAGTTGCATATAAAATCAGTAATAAATATGTCTGTTGTCACAGCACTGGATACAGTTTTGGTATAGCCAGAGTATTAGTAGTATTTGAAAAACTGCTGCCATAAGAAGCTGTACATCAACCAGACTAACAAGTACATATTTACTGCAAGTCTTTGTAGTAATAACACAAATAATGAGCTAAATATATTGATTAACAGAAGAAGGATATTGTAGTTGAGATTCAAACTGTTCCTATTTCAAATCATGAGCTTCCACTCCCCTCCAGTGGTCACAGAGAGTAACAACGGTTGATGACATTCACCACTTGATCCATTGGAGATTAAATTCACTTGGTACAAGCTGACTCAAAAACAACTTAACAGATTTCTACAAGAATTTGTGGAAGGAGGCTGTATTGTTCATGGAGAAACCCATAAAATTTGGGTAAAGATCCGGATAAGGGGCTAGAATCTAGAAATCTATCTTTTTACGTTCTTTAAATTGCATTTTGCAAAATTTTCCATGTTTTCCTAGTAATTCATAGACGTTGAGGGTAAAAAATCTGCCATGTTAAGGGGACTGATGTCTATGAGAGTGTGTAATTTGCTGCAGCCTGATTGAATTTCAGGGTACAGTCGGGACTTGATGTGTTCTACTGTTCCATTTTGGCTCAAATCTATTCCCTAATCCCCTTTAAAAAACATTAACTACTAAATTTGAATTGATTCGCACTAGTTTTAAACAAATAGAACAAAAATGTGGAAGCAGAATAAATCGTCAATTGTCATGTAATGAACTTCCTTCAGTGTATGTGATGATCTTTTACGCAATCAAAATGCTAATTATGAAATGTTCGTGACAAATACGTTCAGGAGAATTGATCACCCACTGTGCCACTGATTCTGCGATTAATGGTAAGTCTGGGATGTGCTTTGTGATGACTACTAATTCCTACTCACTCTCAACCCCTAAAATGACACCAAATACACACACAAATTCAACCGTTAGGTATCCATGGTAATCTTGGTACTACTTCTCTACAAAGTGTGCCGTGTATGATTTCTGCAAATCCAGAAAATTTGTTTAAAATTCAAGTTCCAGGAAAAATCACTAAGCTCGGCATTTTATTTCTGTTGAAAAGTCACACGAAGAAATGGTTGTGCAGGAGTCGGTGAGAGATGTTACAGCGGAGGAACTGATATGATGGTTCCACATGGACGTGCCGACTGGAGAGGTTAATGCAAGATAATGAGAAAACCTCAAGTGGAACGTTTATGAAATGATATTATTTGCTCACCTTAGTTTTCCCAGAGGGCGCCATCATGTACAATCTCATTTCAATCATGTTCTTTTTAATGACTAGAATTGACCCAATGTACTGATGTTACATTTTCGACTAAGGCATTACACAGTGGTGTTCATTTTATGTCCCCATCATGAAACGGTGACAAAGAGACTCCTGTTAGTCGTCAATACTTTCCCATGTCGGAGCCGTTCTGTGTAATAGGCCCGTGTCTGTATTGACCTACAGAAAAAAAAGAAGGGGTTTCACAATACAAAATGTGAAACACCAGTGCACGGTCGATTTGTCACTTCCCTGTGTGATTTATGAATCTTAGTTCAGTTAAACCACACTGACCACAAAAGAAAACTCCACTTGTCACAGTCACAGGGAAACAAGGCAATATCCTTGTGCTGCAACCAGTAATACTATTTTACTGTTGCATGACAGTGGGTCTCATGAGCGCAGCTGAGCGTTCAGCTCCCCCAGAGGACCCATAAAACAGATAACGTTTTATTCCCCCTTGTTTTTTCTCTTCTTCTTTTTTTTCATCGTGAAGAGAAAATAGACTTCGACCCTAGAAGCTGCTGCTCTGACCCTCTCTTCACAGTTCCCATCGTGAAGCGGCAGAATATCAAAAACAATTCCACACGGCTGTGAGCACAGTGTTAATGGCAGCTTCACCTTCATGCTCGGCGCTATCAGGCCTTCTTTCCTCCCGCGGGATGGAAATATCAGCTGCCCTCAAGCCGTCAGTTATGTCAAATGTTATTTGTTATGCTGGTTGCCCATGAGCATCTGAGACAGATCATTTGCACTGGGTGATTTCATCTGGGATAAGTCATGCTTAAGGGACCCTGAACCATGCAAAACCAGGACCCTATAGTTAATGCTTATGGTTTGTTGCCATGTAGTCGTGTGTGGATTCAGGGGTTATGATGAATGAGTTTGACATCTTTGACATTAGCCAGCGGGACATGTTGACACGTTGTCTCCCACCAGTCAACAGGAAGACAATTAAAGACAGTGGAAGTCTTTCCCTGATACAACCCTCTGTCTCCTAACTGAAATTGTTTTTGCCTTGAAGTCTCTTTGCAGCATCAGTGCAGCCATAATTATGTCTCTTTATTTTAAAATAAGCCTAGTCACCCAGCCTTGTCCTTATGATGAACATAATGTAATTTTTAATAAGTAGCTGTTAACAAGTTTTTGCTTGATAACTCTGCCTTAATACAAAAGATAAATACCTGTGGTGGGTAACAAAAAGAATGGATAAAAATGTTATAAAATCCCATTTTATAACGAATATAAATACACAGACTACACATTTTTTTTGCATTTACAATGAATTCTTATAATAAATAAACACAAAACATATTATATATATTATTTATACTGTGTATGATTAATGATTTTTTTAATTTAATTTTAATTTTATTATAATTTTGAATTAAATTAGTTTATAATTACTGTGTATTTATGATTAAAGTCTACAAATAAATTAACTACTGTTTGTAATAAAAAGAGAGTACACGAAAAAGACTTATGTAGGAAAAATATATATATTTGGTATATACTGAAAATGCTTGTGCCCTATTAATGATAACAGTATATATATATCAAATATTATTAAAAAATGTTTACCTTGCAGGAACTACAGTATGTTAGATAATTTGTCTTGACAATTAACATGCAGGTAAATAACAAAACTGGCCATGTCAGTTCCTGTAGTGTTGTTTGATTCTAAATCATATAAATAACAGGATGTCTTAGTGTTGAGGATGCGTCTCGTGCACCTTCACATCTTTGTTGCTGTATCTTTGAATAATAATGATAAAAAAAAGCTCTAAATCCTACAAATCAGTTATAGTCACCCACTTGCTTTCAATTCATTAGAATCATTGTACACACACACACACACACACACACACACACACACACACACACACACACACACACACACACACACTAACACACCACACAGAAGCTATGTCTATAGGGGGTGACTCTTGAGTGAATGAGTTGGGGGGGCTGACCTCTGCAGCAGGAGATAAGGGTGTCACCTTCTCCATGGAGAGCGATCAGATAAGATAATGGAGCAGTACAGAGGATACACACTGGTGTCACCGCTCAGCAAGGTCACCACGTCCTTCTGTTGTATCACTGGCTTTCATAAGTGCTGGGGATCCGACTGCTCCCCCTTGACTGGCACCACGGGAGGCGCTGGACCCGGTGCTGTGCTTATCTCCCGTTTCCACAATGGACGAGCTGACGCAGTGGCCTGAGGAGCTGAGGAAAAAACACCCGAGGACTCGACTTCAAATGAAAATTAAATCGCATTCGTATACACAGCAAACCGAGCTCTGAGTACATGCTCACCTGGTCTGATAGATAAAAGCACTGAGGTTCCACTGGACTGGAGTCGTCTCGGGGGGAGGACGACACAAAACACTGCATCATGTCAGAAAACACGTTGTTGATGTGGGAGTGAGCTCCACAATCCAGGAGGATTCATTGTTTAGAAATCTAATCCACAGGCAGCAAAAATGTACTGTTGAGTACATTTTTGGCAAATAAAGAACAAGAGATGTTCTCTAGATGGAGGAGATGGGTCTCTGAATTATTTGACTACTGGTATCATTATTGCTATTACCTGGTGCCACATTAAAAACAATATTACATCTGCAAGTATCACTGCTATTATTTTCATTATAAAAACCATCTGACAAAGTCTGACTTATTGTTTCTCCCCCACCCCTACTTTCTTCTCTCAACTTCTTTTCCACCCAGATCCCTCTCCCCATCACTACCGGTGATGGTTAGATTTACCATTAAAATCTATTTTTATTCCTCAATTTTTTTTATTTAATATTAACAACTGACATTGTATACATAGTAATAATCTGTTTTAATCAGTGTACTGGCTGTGTACTTTTGCTGTATTTTTACAGTTAAATACCAGAAAATACACAGTAAAACATTTTTGAAAGTTAGTTACAGCAATTTGCACGGCATTGTGTGTAAAGTACATGACTGTATTTGGGGAGATTAACACCTGGATTGAAAGGTGTCTTTTTGTGTGTGTGTGTGTGTGTGTAAGCTGGACATATCCGGGCTATGAGCTCAGCTTCAATTAACTGTTGACTAGTGCATCAAAATAATGATTTTTTTTTTTATATAATCTGGTTTGATGAACCAAACATAATTCTTACAAAAGCAATTTCGAGCATCTCTGTGAATCCCTCATGTTGTCCATGTTTATTCATTAGAAGGGATTTCTGTTGGTTCTTTTCTCCTCACACACCCACACACTTATTATTGTGAAATTAACAGTGAATACTGAATCAAAGTTTTACCTTCAAGGCTGCAGCTGTTTTCCTATTCACGAGGCACACACACATAGACACACACATTTAAACCATTTTTACAAGTTCTAAAAGCTTTATTTTCCAAAATCCACCCCTTGTCCTCTCATGTACAGCACTGTAAGTTATTAAGTTTATTCTTTTTTTTTTTTTTTAAATCAATCCATCCATGTGTACAGTGTCTCCTGCTCTCTTGAACTATGGAGGGATACCCTGAATGGATGGTCATTTTAGCATTTGCTCAACCTGTCACCCCTGAGAAGGCCTGGCTAACGTGACTTTAGGATATTGTCTAAAAAGGCCTTGAATAACTTTATCAACTCAGACGCCGCCAACAAGGAGGAGAAAAGAAAAAAAAAGCTCACTCAAAATGTTGTTGTTTGAAATATTTTCTCTTGTACTTTAAAAAAACATATTGATAAAATCATGTAAATAAACGAAAACAAACAAAAAGAAAGCAAAGCATTTTTCCCTTTCCCTGTATGCCGCACAGAGCCTACAATAACATAATCTTCTCCCGTCTATGATAGCAGTTCATTGTGATACATATAACAATAACAACTCTGATAAAATTTCTATAGTTACTCTATGATACTCTACATATAATTTGCCTCCTCTAGATTCTTTTACGTTAAAAAGTCTCAGTTCTTTAGGTCAGCGTTTCCCAATGAGCGATAGAGACAAACAAAGAAACAGTGAAGATTAAAGGCTGGCTGGTTCACTGAGTAGTGCGACTGGGGAGAATCACATGGGTATGGCGCAGAGACCTGGAGGCTTTGCTTGCCCAGAAAGACTTCTTGGTTCCTTGAACAGAAATACACATGGGTTTCCGAGGTCTCGTAGAAGCACTAGCACTGGATTGCAATTACGGGGTTTTCACGACAGATGGCACTGCTGCATCACAGACAACTATACATATTGCACAATGAGAAATGCATAGGATTTGCTCCATTACTGTAATTTTTACGAGAACATGATTTGGTATACACGTCGCAGGGAAGGATGACACGTGCCCTCCCGAGTCCTTAGGAGGCCTTTGCCAACAGTCCATTTTGGCAAAAAAAAGAAAAGTTGAGTGTTCAGTGTTTTGTCGACAGCCTGGGTGGGAGGGTGGAGGATGAGGACAGCATGAACAGCAATATGACAGTTGATGTTGCACTTGTGACACTCATCCCAAACACTTCGGACGTACCGTTGTTTTGCTCAGTGAATCACTGAAGTTCTCCTGCTCCGCCGAAAAGTGAAACAGCAATGTCATGTGGCGCTGAAGCACCCCCCCCCCCCCCCCCCCCCCCCCCACGTGGCTCGAGAGCAGCTATAAATGGAACGGCTCAGCCCCAGAGTCAAAACATGTGAAGGGTGACCATGAGCATCGAGCGTCAAGGGCAGCGCCGCCAGGACCAGCCATCGTTTCCAATGACTCGTCGCTGACGATCACGAGTTGGCCCGTGGCTGCGTCGGAGTACATAATACATTATTACAGGTGTGTACTGTATAATATAGATAAAGCCACTGACACACTGAAAACACATCATAAACATAAACATACCAAATGTATTGCTTTAAAATGTGAGACTTGTCTTCGTCACGGATGAACCACAAAGTGATCATTCTCACCTGATTGTTTTTTCTTTTTTCTTTTCCATAGCTAAACTCTCACTGTAATTGACATGGGATCGTAAAATCACAGACACGAAGATTAAAAGAGCTGAATATCAACACAAGTTTCATTGCTTTTGTAAGTAAATCAGTTTTAAGGTGCTTTTAATGTGGTTTCCATGGCACTGTTCTTTTTCCCGCCCACGTTCATTCAGACACTGCAGCAGGATGTCAATCAAGCGGCCTGCTGGCTGAGAAGCTTCCCCACCCACTGTCAGCCAAACTTTTCGCCGAGCTCTGAAATAATCCCATCAACTCTTCAAGTTATCCGCTGTGTTTTCATGATGTGTGTGTGTGTCTGTGTGAGCGGGGGCTCCTAATCATCTCATGCTGAGATAATGTCAGCGAAAAATCAAGGGCAGCGAGGTGGAGTTGAAGGAGGAAGGCAAAGACACGGAGCGGTCATGAGGGGGAAAGAAATGATGGCGTTCTGCGATGTCAGGCGCCCCGATCGCAGAATTATTTTTTTCATGCTGCTATAGCTTGGCGAGAACATAATGTTTACGCTGCATCGTGTGGATGATGCACTGGACCAAATGAGAAAAATATGGAATCATTCTGAGGACAGATTTGCAAAGTGACACAAAGTCAAGTTGACAAGCTGACCTTTTCTGGAACTTAATGAGAGCTTATCCTGCGGATACAGGGGAGGGAAACAAATCTGGAGGGTACTGACTATACGACTGTGACTCAGATAGAATGAGGGGATAAAATGTTTTTAAGGGCTCAGGGAAACTTTTGGGGAGTGGAGGTACACAATGGTGCTAACAGGGCTTTAGCATATGGCTATATAGTATGTAGTTATAGATCCACATACTTCCACATAGAGGACTCGTATTTGTTCTTTTAGAAGTCTAACTTTGACAGGGAGCACTTGTTCCGACAGTTGTTTGGTAATGGCCATATCCAGGATGCAATGTGACCGTAGAGTATAGAGATCGATGAGACTGGCTCCAGTCATACACCAGTTACAGCTTTTCATAAAACCCCCAAAACCAATAAGTTAAAAACAGTTTAAAAGAGCATCAAGTAAAGGGACCGTATTTTGTGGCAACCACACTAAACATACATCTAGAGTTTTCTATATTTATTCTCTAATAAATTACACAATTATATCCATATTCCAAACCATGTTGACCCATGAAATGGCTATAAAAGCGGCCTCTGTGTACCAGTCACTGTCTGGAGGCCTGTCCTGCTCCGTAGGTCAAGATCAGAGGAGCAGAAAGAAGGCATGATAGGGGATCTTGGCCTTTACGATAGGAACAGCTCTCAGGCCTTGAGGCCTACCGAGTTTCAGGACTTGTGCACTGTTTCCATCTTAAGTCCGGCTTGCTGCATAGTTTGCATGTGACCTTTTGTCATGTGGGTCACACTGAAGTTGGGCCTGGGGTTTGGTACAGGGGGACAAGGGAGGAGCTCACGTGGGAGGGTGGGTTACGTCTTTAGTAGGGGGAGAAGATGATGGGCGTGTGTGTGGCCCGCAGCGGACCCGGGGCAGGCCGAAACAGTGCAGGGCCCAGGAAGGGGTTCTGGATGAAGGTAGTGGTGCCCACAGGGTGGCGCAGAGCCAGTGGGTTAGTTGCCATTGTGCACAGAGTTGGTTGGGTAAGGGGGTTGGGCAGGAAGCCAGTTGTCAAGCTCTTGGTCAGCTGCTTCTGCAAGGCCAGTTTGGTCTGGAGAAGACAGGAGGGGGGACGGTGAGAAGTGAGGGAACACAGTGAGGGAACACAGTGAGGGTTCAGCATGTTAGTGGGCAAACATGTTTCCCAAACAATTGTTTGCAAGTGTAGACTGTATACAAAGATAAACAACACCTCCTGCCATTGTATAAGAGTGAAGACAAAATATAATGGACATGGGTGCTGCTAACTCGTGCTTCTGACATCATTTGGAGATATCGAAAGTCCCGCCTATACATGCAGTCGACCACAGCATCATATAACTAATTACTTGGATAAACATCAGTGTGATTAGAACTAACTACCATCTATGGGAAAAATTTATTAAATGTTTGACTTATCCAGATAATTTGTCCTCCCTTGAGGGAAGAAAACTGAAAGACACAATCTTCAGGATAAATGTGTATATAACTTGTATTTTGACTTTTTAGTCTGTCCCGCTTCCCATCTGCTAACATAGAGGAGGTGGGGTTAATGGCCTATGCTGCAGGAAAATAGATCATGAAGTGATCATGTTATCCATCCACCTAAAATGAGAGAAACCATCTCTGGGAAAACAAATTATATACTGTAGACTTTTCAGTTTGGTCCATGTCCATCTATTGACACAGAGGAGGTGGGGTTTATAACGTATATGACAGGCAGCCACCAGGGGGTGAGCAAGAGGAGTTGGCTTCACTTGAGGTGAAGCTATTATGTCGTCCATCTTTATATACAGACATGGTTTGCACACAGAGCTGCAGTAGAGAACACATGTTCACACTAAATACCAGACAGTGCTGGATTCCTGATGTTTAAAAATTCACTCCTCAAACATTTGTAATAGGCTAGTACTGACACAGTTTAGCCTATTTCATCCTGGACAAGGGTTAAAAGACATTTATTCCAAAGCTGTGCGATGTTAAAAGCATAGTTTGGATTTGATCTGATTTTAAGATGAAATGCTTTGCTCACTGGTACACAGCTCATGCACATGCACAGCTCAGATGAGATTTCCTAAGATCCTGCCGATGGAGGTATCCCACTGAGCTACAAAAAGAAATTTCAAACCATATCGCGACTCTCATGTTTTTAAAATCAAATACTCACCACCTGAAGCCTCAAAAGCTGCTTTAATGTTGGACGATGGAAAATATGTCTCAACAGAATTGGCAAATACAGCGCTAGATATAGTCATAGCTTCCTTGTAGAATATCTAGCAATTTATTGGTGAAGCAATACTGTAATTATTAGGAACATATTCTGAACATACATATACACTGTTCACTGTCTTGCATCTTGCATTTCATCTTGCATTTCACTTTTTACTTCACTTTTTATATCTTTTATCTGTTATATATATTTTATTTAGATATGTTTATGTCTAAATAAATCTTAATTTGTATAAATATTAGAAAAAGGGAGTAAATAAGAAGTAAATAGTGAGTAAATATATATTGTTTATTTTTATTGCTTTTCTTATGTGTGTTGTATTTATTGTGTTTTTATGTTTTTATGTTCTATGTTCATTGTATGCACCAATAACCAGAGCAAATTCCTTGTAGGTGTAAACCTACTTGGCAATAAATACTTTCTGATTCTGATTCTGATAAAGGGGGAAGATTTTATTTATTTATATAACTATATTCTTGTTTTTTTAATCCAATGTAAGATCTGCCTACAGCTGCTGTAGAGTTAAGTATGTGACTCAGTAAAGATGAGACCATTCTCCATGAGACCAATCAAAAATCAAGGTAGTGTCGTCCAGAAGTCTCAAAATCTCAGAAATTCATTTCACATGTTAGAGATTTTCTCATGGACAGTGTCAGTGTCAAATGTGTGTAGACTATTATTGTACATTTTCCACAAGACCACAACTGAGCCAATGTTCGTCCTTAAAGTTGCAAAATCTGAAAAATAAAGTGTTTTTACCTGTTCTAAATGTCCATATCGGAAATGTCTTTGACGAGTATTTGAAATATAACTAAATGCAGAAATACAAGAGATTTCAGAATAACTTAACGATTGGGAATTTGTGACACCATTGCTAGTTTTAATTACTTGGAGTCTTGAATCAACCATCAATAAAAATAAATAAAGAGCGAGTTAAAGGGGTAGCACCTCTTGTAAAAAAAATCTGAACTATCCCTTCATTAAAAACATGGTTTCTTCATCATCTCTCAGTCCCCTGACCCTGGCCAGACCTAAAGTCCAGCCGGCTGAAGCACTTAAATCTAACCCCAGATTCGGTCTCTCCTGCCACTAACCTGCGAGGAGAGGGAGGAGAGGGAGGTGAGGTTGTACTGGCTGAACGCTTTCTTCATGGCAGACACAGCCAGGCCTGCATAGCCACTCCACCTCATGTTCTGTAGGAAAGAGGAGGAAGAGAAGGAGGAGGAGGAGAAAAGATGTGAGCTATAGGAGGTGTGTATATGACAGGAGCAGACAAGTGATTAATCTGGAGTGCTGATTCAGGCTGCCATTGTCGGAGCTGGTAAGTGGGGGGAGACCGGGACTATTTTAGACCTGTCTCAGGGGTAGGGGGCCGACCGAGTACAACTGTGTGCTTAACCTCTCAGACAGTACGGGCACAAAAGCATGCTGCCTCGCCGGGACATAGAACCCCCTCAGCACAATGTAATGAGATCTGTGTGTGTGTGTGTGTGTGTGTGTGTGTGTGTGTGTGTGTGTTTGTGTGTGTGTGTGTGAGTGTTTCAACTGTGCGTCTCTCGGGGCAGGAGTCAAATCAGTTAACTGCATCGAAAAATAAATTAGAAGCATTGTTTAGAAATGCATTAGTTTACAAGCACGGCTGAATGTATTCCAGTTTTGGCACATTTCTACAGCATGTTCAAGCATATCTGAGCTAAGAGAAAGGCAATTATGTTTTGTGTGTGTGTGTGTGTATGTGTGTGTACATAGCAGTGTGGCAGTGTTTTGTTTGTCAGTGTCTTTATGCTGAGACTTACCGCTAAGCTGGAGCTTGGCTGGGTCTTGCTGTGGGGGGTAAATTTGGGTTTGGGTGGTTTTCCGGCCAGCCGATCCTTGTGCCGTCTGCTGTTCATGTGCTGTTGAGACCAGCAAGAAAACAGCATTAGCGAGCTAACAAGCATCTGCTGTACCGCAGCGGAACAACTTCAAATTTCATCTGCTGAATTAACAATGGATACACATCGATTATGACTGAAGTGCACAGGAATTACACCACATTATTCTCTAGCACTGCCACAGTATCTCCTTCTCCATTCCCTGCTGGTTCAATCCATCCAATGAAAATTCATCTTCAATTTTCAAGGAGCTTTGAAGATAAATGGTATCAACATTATGGAAATGAAAACGATAAACACAGGAGCAATTAATTTCCCGAAAGGAGTAAAGAAAACATATTTGATGGTGCTGTTTGGCAGAGGGCATGGCTCTCCCCACACATGTTCTATTTTAATATTTATATCAAAGAAACACATATCGAACTTTACACAATATATATATTTAATCAAATTATACAAGTAACTGTACTGGTAGTTTCTGGAACCTAAATCTTTTATTTATTTATTTATAATCGTAAATACTAAACATCCATTAATTTCATGAAAAAACAATATATATATATTGAACTGCAATAATGTAATGATGAATTAGAATTTTCAACAACAATTAGTTATATTTTGCTCTTCACATGTTGATGCTGCATATTCAATTTAATTACACAAATAAAGGAACATTTGCATATATATGTAAAAAGTGTATGGCTGCTATTTAAATTTGTATTCTTCAGATTCTGATTACTTTATTGATCCCAAGGAAGGCAATTATTTTCAATGAAATGAAAACACGTATCTCCTTCTCTGGCAGTATTACTTCCAGGCTCATGTCCTCCATGGGATGTTTGAATAAAACCCGTGGAACGTATTTAAGGCATGGAGATGCTGAAGCAGCCTGGGTGCTGTATCTTTTTCACATTCCACTCAAGCCTCGCTGAAAGTTTCCCTGACAATCCCCCCGCTCAGACATGGTGTTTAATGAACATCAAAAGGAGAGAAATTACTTCCCGGAACCTCGTTTGATGTCGGTTTAACTAGAAAATTAAATACAGGAGGCATTAGTAGCTCGCTCTAATGAGTGGCAAATAAATCCCTGCTCAGTGAAGAGCTTTGCAGTCAGTTATAGCATCAGATGATATCTGTCTAATGTGGAAAAATAGCTGCTGCTCGAAACGTAGCCTGCACTCACAACCTGCTTTTCAATGGCTCCATTCATGTGGCTGTAAATGAAAGTGCTGCTTTGATATAACCCCACACACACACAGGTCCTCAATCAAGGTGATGTTAAAATGGTCTTTAAAGGACCATCATTCATATTAAGCATTTTAACACACATCATTCCTGCCAGTTTTTTTTGATAATAGAGATATTACAGGTCAGTTTGGTGTAATATCAGACTCATGATGTGTGAGGTAATGACTAAGTATGCAAAGGCAGTTCCGCTCTCTGATTAATTCTGTGGCCACGTCCTCTGTCTGTGGAGGTGAGGGAATTATCAGCATCTTTCTCTCGACCGTCTGGCATGATTTGGCCGGAGAGCTTTCCCCCACAGACTCAACACTATGTCCGTGGCCTTTTGATCAAAACTCCTATCAGGTTAGCAACACTCTCACTTAGTATGCTTTAACAAATGGGCAGGACTC
The DNA here is from genome assembly GCF_947347685.1 of Pleuronectes platessa. Classification (NCBI taxonomy): domain Eukaryota; kingdom Metazoa; phylum Chordata; class Actinopteri; order Pleuronectiformes; family Pleuronectidae; genus Pleuronectes; species Pleuronectes platessa. The sequence goes on from NC_070641.1 coordinate 10,652,131, forward strand.
CTCCAAGCCGCCGCTTTCCTCCTCATCTTTCATTTCGCACAGCACATGACGGATAGGGAAGTCCCAGAGTGATAACTCCTGCAGTTTTCCCTCCTACTCTGCTACTTTACAGCCAAGATTTTCTCAGGGTCTCTTGTGGTGAGAAGGTTTAATAAACGATCCATTACTTTGACATGTTGTCACACATGCATTTCTGTCGATCCTTTGATCCACTCAGTCAGATTAAACCGTGCAGCTATTATATGTGTGTAATTCCTCCACATCTATTCATTTCTCCAAACTCTAAAATTGGCCAGTAACTCTCACACAAAGGAAAAAGGCATAATTCACTATATGAATGATTGATGATTCTACTGTGCATCCATCCAACCATCCATTATCTATACCGCTTATCCTTTGAGGCTCGCTGGAGCCGATCCCAGCTGACATTGAGGCAGGGGGGGAGGGAGGGTACGGAATGTGTCAGGGTCAACATACAGAGACAGATGGCCGTTCACATTCGCACCTATGATGTGCAATTACAACCTCAGCAATGAATCTTACCTGGCTCAGCTGGGTCTCAGAGTTCACGAAGATCTCACACACTTCACACTGGTAGTTCTTGCTGGGCACCCCCACGCTGCCTTTGGTGCCCAGCCGCTTGCTTTTGCACCCGGCGCGAGCTGCTACCACTTTCCCCCGGCGTCGGGGCAGAACACTCTGACCTTCCAGCATTAGTTTGTGCTTTGTACCTAGTGGAGAGAGCACAGAGTTGACTTTGGTCTGTTGTGCTGCCAAATAAATAATTTGATCAGGCATTCATGTGAATCTCAGAATACCAAATTGTTCAGAAAAGCCTTTTACCGCTGTTATGTGCTTCCAGCTGGGAGATGGAGTTGACTGTGACTTTACAAACAGGACAATGGAGGTGAGCCTTGCTTTTCTTTGTGTCCTCATCTGTATGGGGCTCCCCGTTTGTGCTAGACGTGTCGGCATGGCTGCATGACTCGGCAGTCAGGCTGCTGGCTTCTGCGGCCTCTGCGGCTTCGGGGGCATCGGCGACCTCTGGGGCCTCGGGGGCCTCCGTGGCCTCTGTGCCGCTGATGTCTGAGGCAGTTTCAGAGAGCTGTGAGGAAGGTGAAATCTGAGGAGGGGAAAGGGAGACCAACTCAACGGAGGAGACCTCTGATACTGGCGTCAGCATCACTGAGCTCCGGGGACTCTCCTCAAGCTTCACCTCCAGGTTGGCTGGTTCTAGAACAGTTTGAAGACCTGTATAAAAGGTAGAAACAGAGGAAAGCATCAGCAAACTATTTAACAACAGATCCTCAGTTTATCAAAGAGAGATGACATGAGGTTTGTTTGTTATATTGGTGCAGGGGCTAGACACCCACCCAGGTAACTTATGTGTTCCTGGCAGGCTCGCCAATGCTAGAGACACATACTGTAAGCCTATATTTAAAGATCCCCTCATTTCCTTTGAGTTGGATGGCATGTGAAGACTTTAGAGCATAATGCACACCTAGCAACTTACAAAGCAAGCTAAACTAAAGGCAGAGGCAGACACTTCTTACATGTACTGGAAGCAAATAACCACTCACAACACAAATCTGTGGCCCAGCTAGCCAATTGGGTCAGAGTGGGCTTTATTGGACGGGGGGGCCTTACAAGTTCAAACCAAGTGCCTCAAACTGAAGTTGAAAAGAGGAGCTGCAGCAATGGACAGTGTGAGGACAGAACATTAGAGCATGAAAACCTTTTCAAGTAATGACACAAATTCAAACTCTGAACCTGAATATGAGCAGAATGTCTCCTTTGAACCTCACTGTGAGCTAATTGGCATTTACAACATCCCGTCACACCAGTCTCTTCACTCAAGCTCAAATATTTAATCTCAAGCAACTGAATCATCTATCGCGTTGCACCGTTCGTGGCAGTCGAGTTGCCGGGCCCCTGTGACACGAATTTGCATCTTTGCAGTGAACACAGAATCTGAGTTGATGAGAGGAACCTTTGATAGTTTTGTGATCATGTAACTACAGTAATATAACAACTTTTTTGTTTAATACCTAGTAAATAATCACTTTTTCTGTATTTTTCTTACATTGTTCAACATGGATTATAAGATTTTCCCATCACTGAATAAATAACCTCAACAAAAGAAGAAAACATTTAAAAAAAATAAGCCTGAACAAATTGGCTCCACCTGAAAAAATCCTTTCCACACTGAATTGTGTGGGGTTAAAAATATAAAGGTTAGCTAATTAATCTCCTACATCAGTAACAGTATTGGAGGCAAATTTAAGTTTTTTTTTAAAGTTCTGGCTCCTACTATTCAAATATCAGGTGGACACGGAGTCTCAGTCAATATAAACAAACCCATTGACAGCCGTGCCACAACAATAAGTCACTGGAGTTCTATTACACGTCTCCCCTTCACCCCGTGGCCCTCCCGAGGGAGACACACACTTCACCCAGGAGAACTGTGTGTTACGCTCGCTGGATATCTCCATTTCATTTAGTGCACTTTCTCCCCGCACACAAAGGCACACACACTCGCAGCTCTCCTCAAAGCAACTGTGCTCCATTGATTTTCCCTTTTACGTCCAAGAGTAAATTCATTATTGGAGATAACGGTCTTCCTCTCTCGTTCCCGTAAAAGAAAAAGAGCCTATATCGGAGCAAGATTAGATCGCCCCCTCGCTGTAATGAGAGTGACCCCTGAGGAATTTGCGCTCCTGTGTCGGCGGGGCGGGGGGGCAGGTATGATCCTGAGCTTATGTGGAGGATAGGGCCACCTGAGAAGTCTCCAGAGGGGAGCGATAGTGATCAATGGATTTAGCAGGAACCTTTACAGAGGAAGACGTGGAGGCTGGTGGAAATCAAAGCCGTCTAAAAAATCCAAAAGCTCAGAACGTGAATGACCTCATTCAGCAGAGAATCATTTCAGATATCACTGCCCAGTTTCAGGTATCATTATTTTAACAAAGCTAAAATTGCAACTGCTTCTACTAGTGTGGAGAAAGTGGAGCTGAATCAGATGTTCTGTCACTTCTTAACCTGTGATGTTGTTCTGTGAACTTTACTTTGTATTAAAGCACGTTCTATCTATATTTGTGTTAGTTTCCTGTCTGTTTTCTCTTTTTTAATTACTGTGAATCAATCCAATCTTTTAGGGTCCTTATTTAAAAACTGAAGAGGTTGTGAAAAATAATACAGAGATGATTAAAAAATAGAAAAATCATCGTTGATTGCAGCCCTGATGAGACGCTGTTACAAGAGCTGTTTTTTTGTTTTTTTTTGCAGCAGCTGACATGGGGTCAAAAATAGCTGTGAAACTGATGAAAACATTTTGATAAACACAAAGACTCCCCTGCCTTCTTTCTGAAGTAAATGCCTTCTGTGCCCATTTGTGATTTGCCAGGTTTACCCTCTTACAAACTACAAGATAACAGAGACTTCGACCAACATTGGCAACCTGTCAGACCAAAGGCCGGCGTATTGGCAGTGCCAGCAAGGCCTCTGTGAAGTGGAGTCACAAAGTATAAAATAATGGATATTTGGGTCAATTCTATGCAGACAATCATCAGTTTAATCCATGTTTTAACAGTCCAATTAAATCTGAGAGGCATTTGGAGTGTAAACACATCTGAAGAGATCTTTATTCAGCACACTGATCCGCCGAGACCTTTACCCCCGGCCAAACAAGCTAATGAATGTGAATATTTAACTCGTTGACCACATGCTCACATACAAACGCATTCATTCACCCAGCGCTTGGTTTAGTAACGCGAGCGCTGAACTGAGGCAGCCTCAGAACGTAAAACAACTTCCCCAAGGAAAAATGCTTGCTTTAAATTCTCATTACTGTGAAGACAGACACGAGTCCCTGAGAAGACGGTTACAACAGCCGAGTCAATCAAAGCCGGGAGTGATTGATGCTGCTCTCTCACTTGCTCACTCGCCGTCTACCCACTGGTCTGCTGGTCTGGGACGTGTTTTATAAGCATCATTCCATTCATCACACAAGATGTTTCCTTGTCTCCCTCCTGCTGCGTGAATACATTAATACTATGGTGCTTTAAATCAGTGATTCCCAGCCTTTTTTCGAGTCGCAGCCAAACAGTATGATCAGACTGGTGCACAAGAAATTATTTTTGAATCAAATCAAATTATATCAGGACCCCCACATGGGTGTTGAGACCCCGAGGTTTAGAAGCACTGGCTTCAATAGAGGGTAAAAGATGCTGGAAAGCCTTGAATTTGTAACTAGATCAGTGCCTGTTCTTAACCTGCCTGATTATAAAGGGCTGTTTACTTTGCCTGTGATAATGCTCCAGGGCCACTTCACAATTTCACCTTGTCATTAGTGAGTCCTCCTCAAACATTATACAGTCATTGTTTATATTTTGTTTGGAGGAGGTTGTGTGCAGACCTTTTTAGAATCAGCCCAATGTTTCACTTGCAAAACCATTAAAAATATCTACCAGATTTGAAACCAAAAATGTTTTGTGATCTTTCAGCACCATGATCCAGATCACCAAAAAATTGTTGAGGTCAGGGAGACATCATGGTTTAGGTTTAAGTTTCGATGTTTTCATTATGGTTAGAATAATAACAACTTGTATAACGAAATCCACCCATTATTGTCAGTATCGCTTATCCCCTGACAGTCAGGCAGGTTGCCATGGACAATCAAGCATTTGCTCGTATTAATGTAATATTCATGCCATATTCATGCCTTCAGGCAATTTAGGGTCTTCGGATAACCTGCATGTCTGTGGAGAGTGAGAGGAAGTTGGAGAGAAAACCCTTGCAGACACAGAAGAGGGTCCAGCCGGCCCTCAGGTGGTGGCTAAAACCAAACAACATCCACTGTCAGTAGCAAGAAAACATGGTATTAAGGTCCTCCTATCTGCAACTTCTATATGAACATGTCTCTATTTCCTGTTTTGCTGCCAATGGATAAAAATCTATAATTCTTTTGTAATTCCTCCTTCACGGTTGAGTAGTTTTTTTGGTATTTACTAAAAATGAGTGATCATGTTTTCTTGGGAGTACATTCTCAATAACTAACCATATATATATATATATATATATGATGCCCTCACCGGAGTAGAGGTTGTGCCGACACTTTAAGGTCCCGAGTCTGTAAAACTGCTTCACATTGCTTTTCAATTTATGAGTGTTTAGCAATAACTCAGAATTATGTGGCGACAAAGCCTACATTTTAATTACCTGGTTCATTCATTCCACTGTGGCACTTGACCAAATATATTTGTAAAGTCATTCGAGACTCCTCATTTGCTCTATGTAGAGAAAAACCCAGCGTGAACATCACCCGGCACCTCCTAAGGTGAGATGTGAATGGCTTCCTGCGTCTAAGTGGGCATTAGTGGTTATTCTAATGGAGCTGAAGAGGCTGACCTTGTGGCTCTGTAGGAATGTCTGTTTGTTCTGAGGCACACACTCACTGACTGGCGGAACAAGCGACAGGTGTGTTATTGGTTACTGGCGGCAGACAATGTGAGCGTCGCCCTCGCAGACGGCTCCCTGCCAGCTTTTACTTTCATGGCAGATATAACTCATCTCATAGAGTGTTAATTTGGAGTGTTATTCCATTACAGGTTGGCATTGTAGTGTGTGCCACCACTGGCTCGCACTGCTGCATTTCAATTTCACATTAGGACAATCACACAATTGGGCTTATTAAAGAGTGTTCCTCCTCACAAAATTGCTTTGGAACTGTAAAATTATTCTCAGCATTAAAACGATCTGTGACTTATGTAGTTTCTCTCTCCACTGACCCCCTCCCCCTTCTCCAATGCGCCCCCTCTCTCCGCGCTCCTTCATTCATTTCATCTTATCTTTCATTTTCAGCTCATCATCTCATTTAGTCCCCGCCGCCGCTTCCCTCTTTCAGAGCTCTCCTTTGCAACAGCGGAATATTAAAATGAGATTTGATGAGAGCCTTATCAGGCTCCCGGTCTTTTGTCCACTTTCTCCTCTCTGAAGGAGACTTCTTGTGCTCAAGGCAAAAAAAGGAAACGTGTGCGTGAGCCCATGTCTTCATGAGTTTGTCTAGAGGGGAGATGAAGTACAACCTGTCTCCCTTCTCTCCTCAAACCGTCTCATCTCCTCTCTGATAGTTCAAACTAGCATCCAGGAGCATTTTGAAATTCTGCTCAGATAGCGGCAGACAGATTCCTCAGGGCAGCGGGGAGGTGGAGGGGGGAGGATGAAGTAAGAGGAAAAACTGTTCTGCCGCTCCTGCACTCCGTTGGAAGGATAAATGAAAAGTGCGCGCCCAGGTGAGGGCAACATGAGAAGCTAAATGGGCTCGGTCTGCAGCCGAAATGCCATCGGAGCGATTCATGCTTGCTGAGCTAATGTTGCAGCCCCGTCTCGCAGAAAAGACTTCTGAAAAAAAAAATGAAGGCCATCCTTTTGTATGAAAACTTCAAATGTCTGTATTTACACCACAAATATAAAATCATTTGAACTTTTTGTAAAGGAAGATGAGTGCTTTGGATTTCTTTCCACTTGACATCCCCTTACACTAAAACCCACACCTCTATTTGGCTCCCTCTCTACTCGCTCTGCACTGTGCGTCACTCATTTCATCCTGCGCAAATACACAGACTCTGTCTCTGCAGCCACCTCCTCTATCTAACCCAGATGGATGGTAGAGAGCAGGAGAGAGCACAGAGGAGAAGTAGCAATGGAAATTAAGAGGCAAAGAGGGTAAAAATGACCCCAGCGAGGCTTGGATCGATCTCAGCCAGCCCCTTTATTTACACAGCATCTCTTGCTCCAAGACATCCCACAATCCCACAGCTTTGGAGCCTTCCATCCATCACAAGGCACAGGGACATAGCGCCAGGTCAGACAAGGTTTTGAGGGAGGAAACTGCTGAGGTTTGAATGCACAGAAAGACAGAAGGGACAGGAGGGAGGGATGGTGACGGATAAGGTGTACAGAAGATGTAATCCCACAGTGTAGCACAAGGAAGCAGAGGGAAAGAGATATGTGACGCTAAGGCATGGAGGAGGAGGAGGAGGAGGCAGTCAGAGATGAAATGGAGTAGAAGAGGGAATTAGAGGAACCAAAGCGTGATAAAGTGATCATCAAGAAGACGGAGACAGGCGGAGAAAGATCTGTTACAAATCGCACGCTCTTGCTGTTGCCGTCTTCCCATCTCTCCATCTGTTCACGTACCTGTTACTTCCACTAAGCTCGTCTCCATGAGCGCAGGCAGAACTGCCTCGGACGTCGTTGTCTTGCTTCTTTCTCGCTCTCGCTCTCGGTCTCGGTCTCTCTCCCTCCCCGCGGACGAGGCCTCCCCAGATCGCCGCTGCCTGTTCTTCTGGGCTTCCATGGCTTTGAGTTTGCGGGCGTGCTTGTGGCCCTTATAGTGGGCCTCCGCTTGGTTCTGCAGAGAAAATGAGAGAAAGGACTCGTTGCATTATCTGCTGGAGAGACTGGAGCCCACGTGCAATAACTGTTAAAATGCACTCCCGAATATTTGCTCACTAGCAGGCATGCACGGGCTGCAAGGTAGGAAGGCTGTTTCCACCTGATAACAGCGCTGGCACATTGGGAGGCCAGAGGTATAATTGCACGTGTAATGTGTAACAAGAGAGAGGATCCCATCTCCACAACTACCCTATTAATGTGCACTGCGAGAGTCAGCCTGTGGAAATCGTAGAGACACGCGGAAATACATACCAGCATCACACACATTCGAGGACTCTGCCAAAACTCGCAATCACAAATCCAAACGCAGATGACATTTTTACTGACTGTGACTCAGCAATGGGCGAGGCAATTTCCCACCGGGTGGATCGCGATTTACCTTCACATTTTGCACTATTCTCACGGCCTGGCTCAATCCGAGAATAAAGCTCCCGTTGTCGGAGCAAGCGTGAGTACATGGGGATAGTAGAGAAATCAATACAGAGATTACTCATTAAAAGTTAAAACAATCTCTGAGGGATTAGCTCTCAGCAGCTCCAGGCCTGAATATACAGGGTTATAGGGGGTTGGAGCAAGAAAAACACACTCAGTATAGAGTAAAACGTTAACTACATTCAATATATAAAGTACAACTAAGTTTTTTTTCAAATTATAGGTATGGAAAACTTGAATGTCCCCAAAATGGATTAAGTGTAAAATGGCCCTTTTCTCCCTTTGTGTTTTGACAAGTGGATCAAGGTAAGGTGAAGTCGTCCAAGAGCTCTCATCCAGGAAATTAATCATGTAAATCCTCAGACATCGGAGAACGTCAGTAAAGAGGCTGGGCTTTACTTTGAAGGACTCGAATAAACACACGCACAAGTGACTGCAAACCCTGAAAGCCTTGTGCATGGGGAGTGAGGTGTGGATTTCTCTCTCTCACTAAACAAAACGTTAGGTCCAATAAGCTATACAAAAAAAGATAATTGTGCTGCATTAGTGCAAAAATACAAGGTTATAGGCAAATACACACACACAACCACCATCCCCAGTCCCGTGGGATAGCTCTATGTTAACACCTGGCTATGGATATGAACATGTACTGTACAGCTGTCATGAAGGTGTGATATACTGCAGCAGTGGCCTATAAATGGTGTGGCTGTCGAAGCATCTGTAAAAATACCTTGAACACTTTGTGACTGATCTGCTGTGACAAGGCTTCAGAGATTAGTGCGATGAGATGAATTCAGCCCCCCCCCCCCCCGCTTGTCTCTCCATCCAATTGAGTCTCGACGGAGGCAGAGGAACAAGGTGTGAAACGAGCTTTGGTTTTTCACATCGCCGCCCCAGCCAGCAGGACTGCAGGGAGTTACAGGGTTCTAGCGGGGGGAGTCCTGATTGCCTTCGCGATTGAGCAATCCCCGGGCTAAAAGTAAACACTGGACTATATCTGGTGCAGAGACATGTGTTCAGTGGCTGTGGAACGTGTTCCCCCATAGCTTTGACTTCCTGCTGAATCCTAAATAACGCTTTGCTTGTAGCAGAACTAATAACAGACTGAAAAACTGCAGTGATTTTTAGAGGCTGATGAATAGAACCGTAGCTTCCCCTCACGTCAATAGTCAGTATTGGGTGAATGTGAAGAAACAGCTTTTTATCAAGACTGCAAGTCACAGTTGTGTCTGTGATATTTTCTCTTGTTGCACTCAGCTATAAATACATGCAGCCCAATTATGTTAATACATTATGACAATGTAAACAGGAGCAATGGCATAACATTATGCACGATTTTCCAATACTTGCAGAAGCTGTAGTCAATATTTTCATAATTTCAACAACTGGAATAAAAGATGCTGATGCACTCAAATACAAATAATGCAATTTTATTAGTGAATTTTCCTTTACAAAAATAAACCTAATATTACGTGGTCATTTAAGATGACATTTACCTCCACAGAGTATTAAAGGGGAATGAAGTAATAAAGGCACAGTGATGACCTCCATTGGAAATGAAAACAAACAACAAACTAGAATGGCGCTGAGCAGAGGGGACCTCCACCATGGCAGTCCCCTTTGAATCTGCACCAATTTATATACTTATTTATCAGTCCCCAAATCCGTGTCAGATTTTTTTCATCAAGATCCATGTTTTATTATTAAAACAAACTCAAAATGTCAAAGAAAGTAAAACAAATAATCTTGGATCTGCCCCCTGAACCGAATCCGCACCAAAATGTTATAGGTTCCTACCCGTCCCATACCCGAGTTTTTGTATAACCTCATTAAACGTTGAAACAAACAAAGGCAGATGAAATCATAACCTTGGTGGAGGTGATAAGAAATATAACAAAAACATACATCAGCATGGAAAAATGCTTTAACAGTAGCACTGCATCCAATCGTGCCATGTGGAATATCTGTAGGCTGATCTGAGCACAGACAGATTACCTGAACAACCACAGAACAAAGTGTTCCTCTAGGTTTTGCCTTTCCTTTTGGGAAATACGTTTATTTATTTCTAATTGTCAAATAAGAAAACCCATACCAAGCTCATGTCTGCATTCTAATTCATCCAGACGCCAGTTAGCACAGCTGGAAACAAAAGGAAACAGCTAATCTGGCAAGTGATGTCACACTGCCCATCCTGACATGCACCTCTGCATCACTGCAGCCAGACGAGAAGTTAAACAGGATGGAGGTGGTCACCAAAACCATGAAATAAAGTTGCTCTTTATTGAGCTTACATATTTCTCCCTTTCAGCATTATGCCTGAAGATTAGTTGCTATAACATGTGAGCAAACCCTAAGGAGGGTGCATGGGAGTGTTAGGTGAGCACTGATGCTGTAAGAGAGACAGATAAAGCTACAGTCAGACCTGGCACTCCTGTTTAAGTCGGTGTGTTAAGGCAGGGAATGGGATTTGCTCTAGTGTGTGAAGAGCACATCGCACCCCCTCTCCCCCCTCTGCTCCCCGTCTCCTGTGCCTCAACCCTTGTTTGAAAATGGAGGCGAAAAAAATCCTTTGCCAGTGTGTGTGTTTGTGTGTGTGGGGGTTTTCCTGGGACCAGACCTGAGATGTCTTAAGGCTTTCTGGATTCCTATTTATTTGTTTATGTGAATATGCATAAAATGTCACGGGAATGTTTGTGTGTCTGTACTGTGTTTGAGTGTTTGCACGTGTACAGTATGTGTGTGTTTGTTTGTTTGTGTGGGTAGGCGTGCACGCGCGCAGGATGGCAAGGATGGGAGAAATGAGCGAGGAGCCGAGAACGCCGCTTCCTGCTGGGGCTGCTGATTGTTTCTGCTCCTCGCTGATAAACGGCAGCTCTCTCTGCTGTCTAATCCCTCATACCAAAACAACACACACACAGATTTCACTACATAACTAGAAAAACACAATATTACCAACTTTTGATTGGAAGCTACAAACATGTGCATAAAGGGTATACACTAAGAGCATACACACACAGAGATATTAAGTCAGTGAGGTATTAGTCGACCATATTTTCAAAAAGCAACAATCACGAAGAGAGCAGAAGCACAGAAAAACAGAGAGATGTTCTCTGGGGCTAAACCTACTTTATCCACACAGACTGCTTTTACTTAAGAAATAACGTCTCTTTCTTTCTCTTAAGCCGCTTTCAGACGTGCACTGAACTCTGCAGGTCCGCCGTGTTTTCTCCTGCGGACGTGCATGTGTGAATGCAAATGTCTGAGTGAGAGGCGTCCACAGTTTCTACGGAACTTCCCCCATTGGATTCACCAAGAGCGAGGGGGGGGGAAGAGATGCTTCTAACAAGCGGCACACGCAAGAATAAAAAATTGAAAAAGAAAACAAATATCTCCCACTGAAAAAGCGGCTTCATACATGTAGAAGACAATGACAAGAGAGTTTTGGGTGATGGGAGCTGACACCGGTGTCTGTGAGTTGTCAAGAAAATCACTTGATCTCTGCAGCGGAGTTTATACGTCACTTCCGGCCTCTGCCTGCTGCTCCACCTCTCGTTTGAATAGTGAGGAGGATTTGTTATTGTTGTGAACGTGTCTGTGCAGGGAAGGTCCTGCTGTGTTGTGCATGTGTGATAGGCAAACTGCAGGTAAACTCTACAGACAATTCTCCGGCTTTTACCTGCAGGTCGTGTCTCAAATCGGCTTTATCGTACCCTGACCTCTCTTTTCACAACATAAAACCACTGAAGCCTCTCTTACCGTCGAGTTAAAGCGCAGGTGGCAAATGTTGCAGGAGATAATCTGTTTCTTCTTCAGGGGCTGAGGGACACCGAACGTGTGGTTGATCACTGCCTTCTGGACAGGGTCCATCTGAGAGACAGAGAGAAAAAAAAGCCAATACATTAAAAACGTTAGGTCAGTATGATTTCCTTTTTCACGAAAAGAGACATTTCTGTGCAGCAGTGAAACGTATTCCCCTGCAAGATAAGGTTTAATCTTTGGTGTGGCTGCATTTGTTACAAAGCATCCTCTAATATGGAGGTTTTCAATGTGTGTTGTTGGGGACATTGGGGAAGAATGGGGACACAGAGGGGGAGACATGCGGCAAAGATACTGCATGATGTCAGAGGACAGAACTGTAAGTTGCAGTGGTTTGGTTGCTGGTTTGGGCCGGTTTACCAACACGACCAACAGATGCTGCTGAGAGACACAGTTCATGGAGACAGTTAGAGGAGACATAATGCTTTTTCACTTTTTCTTTCCTCTAGTATGTTATATAGAATTTTTCTGTATGTAAAAGTTCTGCAAAGTTTAAAAAAATGTATAATACAACCCCAGGGACAGTCTAGCACACCCCATAACGTAGGTAGGGAAAGTGAGATTGATGAAAATTGAAATTGATGAAAATAATTGATAAAGGAGATGAAGAGATGAAATGTATGTGACTTGAATAGCGGAGTTATTTGCTGTCAATTGATTTAAGAAATTCATTTATAATTCATTTTAAACGGTATTGCTCTGCCAATCAACTAGGCTGTGTTTCCCCGTTCAACATTTACAAGAGACGATTATTGTATATTAATGTAATTTTTGTTGCTTACTGACAAACTCTCGGTCAAAACCTGAAACAAGAAAATGGGGCAGACTGGGATTGGACCACCGACCCTCTGGTTAGTGGAAGACCTGCTCTTATACCTGGGCCACAGCTGAGACTCTTATTTCAACAATAAGAAGTCCTATAGTGGCTCCCTCCTTCACAAACTGATGGTACTTAAAGGGACCGCTTTGTTGAGATAATGAGCCCTGATTGGTGAGTGACTGATGAACAACCGTGAACCTATCAGAAGCCGACAGCCTATGACTGCTGGGCACATGACTCAGCTTCCTGCATGAACTACCGCTATGCTTCATTTGTTGGATGTCACTGTGGAAAAAAAGCAAATAACCACTGAAACACACTGAACATCAGAGATGATGTGATTTGAACTCAGCCCATTTCTGCTCCAGTGGTGCCACAATCTTCTGCAAGCAGGAGGCGTGAATAGAACACACTCCTCACATGTTAATCTATCCAGATGAAAAAAAAAAGATAAAAACAATGAGGCAGTGACAAGCAGGGAGTGCCTGTGATGGCTGAGCAGGTTTTTTGGACATAAATCTGGAACAAATGAAAAACATCACTCCCTGAGGTCACATGACCTTGTAGATGAGAGAAGTGCGTTTCCATTTCTCTGCATCTGCAAGGACGGTGCATCGTACCCGGAGCACTGTGCGTGACTTCTCCTGACATCAATGGCTGTTTGATCCATGTGTACGTAGATATGTAACCAGGGGCCTTATCTCAGTTACTTTTATTGCATGGGGAAGAGTGGAGGTGCATCAATGAGCAAGATGAGGGTGGACTGAGGAGATAAGATGACGAGGCACCAGCGAGGAGACTTACGTTATCCGGTTCATGCTCGCCAGCTAAATAATGCACTGGTGTTGCTATTGAACTATCACAATGTCACATTTTTGTGTGACTATAATAAGTCCGAGTAAATAAATTCAGGCTGTTCGTTATGCTTAACAACAGTATACTCTCCAAACACTTTATGAGGAACACCATATGAATACTGTGCAGAGCCTCCCTCTTTCTGAAAAAAGGCCTCAATTCTTTCTGCAATATATTACACAGGATGTCAACCAACACACCTAATACATACTTAAATATTTTATAGTACAATGTTATGGCTCTGCAAAGGAGGTAATGTTTTCATCATGGCGACGTAATTTCTTTACTCCAATGACTGTCCAAGCCCCTCATCCACAACCACATACCTCAAATACTCAGAAAACAGACAACAGCTCCTCATTAGATTATCAAAGCAACTGATCGAAATAAACCTTTGGATCTAGTGAATTTAAATGTGGTTTCATAAGGAGACTGTCGGGCCTTGGTGGAGGTATGAGCTCTACTGATTGACACTCTGGTTTAAGATATTAGCCAGTGCATCATAACATCACAGCATTCAACATTCAGATGTAATAACATTTGTTATATGTAATTATTTACGTACATGTTTAGTTTTCATCATTGAGATAAACGTTTACTGACCATGTTTATGTCTGTTAGGGTAGATACACAGTACACACACAACTGCAGCTAAGACTGTGAGGTTTGACCGTCTACGTGGATGGTAACAAACTTTATGGATGAGGCATGTGCAGAGTGAAAGAAATTATAAAGATAGCCCTGCCAATGAAACCGAACCTGACCCGAATCCAAATATCATTGCAAGACTCGGGTTGTGTATCCACTCTTTAATTAAAAACCACTCTGTCTGGCAACATTTTTTATTTTCGATGTGAACATTAGCTGCAGCATCTGACCTGTTAGCTGCCACAAGATTGACAGTTTGGTGCGTGAATAGGCAGATGTGCACGTGTTCCTACTAAAATGCATGGTGAGTGCGCATGACTGCTTTTAAAAGGCCTTGAGAAAACAGTACTAGATGAATCAACTTGTTTATTATGTGTCACAACATTCTGCCATTAAGTAGCGGTAACTGTAAAGGTTACCTGAAAACAAAATAAGGGAAAAACAGTATTAAAATATAGTCTCAAAGCTAAATAGTGTTTTTCCATGCTGCGTTATTGCAGCACAACAGTGATCAACTTTCATCAGAGGCACTTAAAATACCAGGCAAAGGTGCAGTCAATGAATCCTCAGTCCAATTAAGTAGCATGAGGAACTCCACCAGCAAAGATATTCAGTGCACACTACATAACCAAACTCCAAACAGCAACTTTAAACAAGAAGAAAAAACGAGCTTCAGATGAGACAAATCATTTTTTGCTAACTCGAGATGTCACAGGTTTGCACAGCGACACTCGACTTAAAGATTCTCCTGAGGTTCTTACGCTCTTTCTAGACCAAACACAAAAACTATCTCCTCCCACTCAACACTTCCCGGATTTGTCAAGAAGACGTATTTTCTTTTCTACAACTTTCATGCCTGATATGCTGGTGTGCACAGCCTTCAGATTTTTCTATTTAAATCTATTTATACACCTTTTTAATGTGAAACCACAACATGCAACTAGCTAAAATACGACATCACCTTTCAATGACCTTTATATATGATTATCACAGGTAATTGTGATATTTCCTTAATTGGTCATTGGTTTTTGGCCTTTTCCTTTTTTAATTTACTATTTCTGAGGTAATGACAGCAGCAACAGCAATATGATTTAGACATGACATAATATACAATGTACTATTAAGTACTGTACTGTTGCAGTTGCAGTGCCTCTTTTTACTGATCTAATGACTCACTGATTGAACCTAATGCATCTGACCTGAAACCATGAGCACTGGATGGAAGTCTGAGCGACTGAATTGTTTGCTATTGGTTCTAATTTCAGCGTTTTGTTCAAATGAGCACTTCTGTGTAAAGCAGTAAAGCTGCAAGGAAAGAAAAAACCTATAGACTCCACAGACAGGAGACATTTGCTGGAATGAGTCACTGTCCACTTTGTCTTTCCAAAGACCCTTTTAATTGAAAATACAGACCTAAATAAAAATGATGCACAGTCAAGTTGTATTCCAAATGAAGTTAGCCTCTGTGCTGTACTGAGAGATTTGGGGACATACTGAAAATGTGGCTCCGAAAAACTTTCTCACCGCTATAAAGGTCATTTGTAACTTTTTGGAGAACTTACATCGATGCAAAACCCAGGAATACTGTAAGTTAAAGGAGATGTGGATATCACTACACTCTGTCTATATCTCTGTGTTAAGGAGTCATGCTGTACTAATGGCAGCTATCTGCAAAGGTTCATAGATTACAACGTATTAATAATAATAACACATGATGAAATTAACCTTCTTCTTTTTCAGAGTTTGTGTATGAGATCATCACCTTGTATAACAAATAACAAAGTAAATTAGAGCTAACGCCTCGTCTCGCCATTTTAAAGAAAGTAAAATAACTTTTGGGCATTATCCAGATCTGCACCAAAATTAAATGGATTTTTGCTTCTGTCATACGTTCTTCAAAACCTTCACAAAATTATGCAGAAATCAGTTCATTAGTTTTGATTGAACAACAATGAAAACCTATGACATACAAATACAGTTCCGATGGAACATGTAATTGAAGCAGCTTAAACATGTTAATAAATATATCTAGTATTGTGGTGCAAATATTATTATTACCTGAATATTATTCAGCTATTAATCCAAACCTATGTCATCAGTATTTAGGTTGGGGTCTCCCATTAACCCCCTGCACTGACAATAAATCCTTCTTTAGCCTCCATGCTTATCTCAAAGGCTCTGTAGGATAACTTTGTCGATCCATGTTGTTACAACCCTCACTCCAGCTGGTATTTTAATGCAGTTAAAAATTCATTGTCATCCAAAACATGTGACACATGTCAAATACATTATGGGTCATTGCAGCCGCGTTCTGGATAGGGAAGTGCATTAGGGACTAACACTCTGAAAAGACTGCGGGGTCCCAGGTCGGCATACTATAAAGAGCAGAGCGAAAGCCGAGGATTCATTAGAAGGTTGGAATTCCACGATGACAGCTGATTTCATTGCGGCACCCTTCAGCGTGGTATCACAAATAACCACGCCAAGGGTCAATCACCTTGGATCTCTCCCCGGGCCTGGCACGGGGCCTGGCCTTGTCCAGTCCTCTGCTCACATGGGAGAGGGGTCTCAGCATGGCTGTGGAGAGCATTGTTCTCCAACCTGACTCCTCTGCAAGAAAGTCTGTTTACTATAGATTCTTCATGGCCAAGTGCGAGAGGGAATATAAACACACCTGACACCGAAACCTCCACGCAGGAGGTATATCTCTCCCTCAGGGCTATCGTTGCCTCTGCTGATTTATTTTGGTTTCCTCTACATGACTCAACTGACTTTTCCCTTCACCAGCCAAACCCTGACCATGGAAACCCAGCTCTCCCACTCTTGTTGCCCCCTGTCCACCTTAGCGGGGCAGGCTGCACACAGCTATTTGTTTTAGGAGTTGAAGAATGTGCCCATTGTCTGTCCGCAGCCATCCAGAACCAACTGCTATAAATGCATCTTTTGTCCAAGCCCTCCGTCCTCCCCCGCCATCCTAGTACAGACAGAAGTTATCTAGCATGGGGCGGCTCAGTCCGTTTTGGGGTTTCAGTGAAGGTAGAGAGAGAGAGAGAGAGAGAGAGAGAGAGAGAGAGAGAGAGAGAGAGAGAGAGAGAGAAAGAGAGAGAGAGAGAGAGAGAGAGAGAGGGAGAGAGACACAGAGAGCACATAGAGAGATGACACAAGGGGGACCTGAGGGATATTTAGTTCTGGAGACAGGTGCATTCATCTTTTCTGTACACATCCGGGACAACGTGTGCCTGATCAGGTCTTGGAGAACCTGGGGCTCCATGTTGAAAGGACTTTGTGATTTATGCCACAGCTGCGCTGTCAGACTGTGTGTTATGGAGGCTAATTATCTCCTCCCGGGACTGAAACAACACTGATTTGATGTTACTTCCATGGTTATCATAATTCCTGCATTCCGGTTGTGGTAGATCCCACGTTCCTACTGCTGGTTGTATGCTGTTTGAATTTCACTGCGACTCTGTAAACATTATTTCCTGTGTGGCAGCTCACTGCATTCATTATTAATCGAACGCCTTCTTCTTCTACAATTACTGTAACTAATATGACTCTTTATTTTTTAAACAAACATAATGTCTGAAAACTAGGATTACTGCCTTGTTTGTCTCTGCAAACCAGTCAAGATACGCTCTACATCACTGGGAGTAACAGAACAATTTTAAATTCCTTGTATGTGTTTGTATGCTTGGATAATAAAAGCAGATTTTCACAGAACACAAAGCTGTAGTCATGACAGTAGACATGTGAGTCCGTGGTGGCCTAAAGCATAGAGCAGCAAGTAAAAGGTCTCTGGTTCGATCCCTGAACTGGGAGGAATAACTCTGCCAGATCAGCACTTGAGCTAGAGATTTTACGCAATTTTGTAATAGGCAATCGGCTCCATTTCCATTGCCAGTAGAGGAATTCCCCCCTCTGATTTTTTCCAGGTGCTTCCTGTCCGGCGTCACATACATACCTAAAACTGAGTCAGGTTCTAACCTCACTGTCGACCACTGACCTCAAGCTTTGTGTCTTCAATTCAGTATCCAATGAAACGAAATATGCACATTCATCTCTGTTCTTGACGTTGAGTAATGGCCAGTTAAATGTTTTTGAGTTGACCATTGACATTTATGCCTTTATCTGAAAGGGCCAGTGAAGAAGGACAGTTAAAGCTGGGAAAGAGGGAAAGGGGATGAGATGCAGTCAAACCAGGAACTTGCTGCTCAGGACAGTAAACGCCCTTGTTGTACACGCCATAACCACGTGACTATCAGGTAACCCCAGAAATTATTTTCATCAGACAGCATGAAGGCTTAAACAGGAGAAAAGGAAAAACTTTTCTCAATGATTCGTAACCAGGACAGACAAAACACTGAACAGAGACTTGCTCTATACTCCCTCCACCACAAATATAAATACATGAGGGTGTTAGAGAAGCCAATGGTGTTTGTGCCGCCTCCGCTGCTGGGCCTGCTCAATCCTCCACTGGCGACCTCGTGACCCAAAGTGGTTGGTGGCTGAACAAATGAATTAACTGCACTACTCATATAGCAGTCAGGAGACCCCCCCCCCCCCCCCCCACACACACCTCCCACCTCCCGCTATATGCACACATCACACAGCACAGGTTTATGTCTCATCCACCCCCTCAAACATGTCCTCCACTGCCAGATGTCTCTTTCTCTGTCTCTCATCCTATGCTTGGCTTAAAAAAAGGTGTAAAGCGTATGGTGGAGGAACTGGAAATGGTTTCACAGTGTGCGATAAGGGAAGTGAACACACACACACACACACACACACACACACACACACACACACACACACACACACACACACACACACACACACACACACACACACACACACACAGAATCAAAAGAAATCAGAAGTGCCTGCACACACACAAACCCCCACACACAAAATGACAATGGGCGTAGCACTGTGGTAGGTAAAGGATCAAAGATACAAGTATTTAATTCTGGGCAGCGCAGCAAGGTGAGCATCAGAGCCGTGGTGCTTGAAGACCGAAAAGTTTGTTGCTGACGCTCCAAACAAAGTAATAATGCTCTCATCTACAGAGATGCTGATACCGAGGCGACAGCAGCAATGCCGAGGGGTGAAACGACGCTTGAATAAAGATTAGCACCCTGAGCCTGAGGTGAGGCCGCTGCACAGCAGAGCAGGATGAGGTCTGGCTGAGAAGATAATGATAGAGGGAATAACAGGGTGGCTACCATTAAGCAAACAATTTTATAGACCTGTCTTTCTTTATACCACTCACCGATAAATAAACCAGCCGATCAGCATGAGGTGTTGCAAAATGTATTAGGTATGTGGATCATAACCCCCGCCCCTTACACTATAAAGGCTGCTTACTGCCCCAGAGTACAAAATAAGGCTAATACGTCTGCTGGGGTTGTCGTAATCAATAGGTGCTTAGATCCATTGCTTTCATTCCCCCTGCCTCATATATTTCCCAGCAAATTGCATTTTCGAGGAGTAAATGAGAGGAGAATGTCAAAATACATTTTCGAGCGTTCAAGCTTGAAAATGTAAAGCATGTCACCAAACAGGGTAATCACAATATTTTTCCACAGAGAGAAGAGTCACCTCTTCACATGATATTTCTGCTGGATCTAATTAGGAACCTTATTATTTGCAGGCCATTTTGGGGTCAGCTAGAGACCTTTATTGTAGAAATTCCTTGTTGAATAAAGTTATAAATTCAAACACTGGATAATCTCATGTATGTGCACGTGGCTGTAAGTGAGAACGCAAATGTCCGAGTCAGCTGCTTCGGATGTTAACTGGACTTTAGGATAATCCTAGCGCTATAGTTAAAACTCCGGAGAATGTCCGAATGAGTCCATGTGAGAAATAAACAGGATTATGTCTGGAGATTCAGATTTGACTTCCGCAGCAACATATCCTGCCTCCTGTACGCTCCACCCTATCGCCACCTCTCGCATGAATGATGGTGGAGTGCTTCCAGTTGTTGTGAATGTATCTGACTCTCTCCTGCAACATCCCTTATATGTGAAAGGCAAACTCCAGAAAATGTTCAGACCCAACTGTACAAACATTCTCCAGAGTGAAAACGGCTTTATTGTCATCAGACTCACCGTATTAAAGTTAGGGAAGAGGCTGAGGGGGGAGGATCCATTGAGCCTGAAGGGCAGGAGGTGTTTGAGGTCGAGCTGTGGCTGAAGAGGCCGTCCTGGGAGGGGGAGGGAAGCGAGGAGGGAGCTACCCTGGGCCGACGTACCTGGACAACACAAAGAGATGTATGTTAGAAGCTAAGAAACAACAGTATGTTAACATGGTGTAGCGGGTTACTGTTCCTGTGGACCTGCAATGATGCCTTCCAAGAGGTGAGGTGCAGCGAGGAGGCCTGACTTTGATTAATTCCACGCCAGAGGCACCGTTACGCCTCCACCTGACACCCTGGCACAAATCGTACAACTCAAGTGGATGTGAATGTTTGTGCATGGTTACTGTTTTTATGCAGACACTAGAAACACCTGTATGGGGGGGGGGTGGGGGTTGGGCAGTTTTACTGGAGACTTAATATCCCCCATTACCCCAACAGCCCCCCAAGGACATGCACCTGCCCCCTCATGTACACACACATGCACACACACACGTCATTTAATTACTGATGTATTGGCTGAGGAAAGGTGCCCGCGCTAAGGAAAGATGGGAGATATCGGATTTCAAATGGACCAGGGATGAAGAGATTTCTAATTTTCCACCTGGCTGCGTTTCAGTGGACCTGAGCGCTCGGCGGTGCGCAGGCACTTATCCCAGCACCAGGATCAATCATCAGTGTCAGCTGCAGGTCACTGTGGCCACCCCATGCTATGCCTATCATGTGAGCCGCTTTGCAGCACACACATACAACGCCTGCGAGTGATAATGCATGCCACAGAAAGGGAAAAAAAGCAATCAGTGACCTTACAATAATAGCAGCGTCTTGGCCCAAAAGAAAAAGAGCAGCTACTCAGTGGGGGAGGATTTCAAAGAAAGATGGTTGGAGTGAAGATGAGTGGTTGAAGACAAACACATGGTGTGGAGCACATGATCCACTACTCTGTTTACCATGCAGCACAATTCTACAGTTGCAATGAAAAGGCTTAAACAACATGGCAAAAACATAAAGTTCAATACCCCTACTCTAAGAAACTTTTCCAACAAATGAACAGAGCTGTGCATGGAATTCTGAAAGTCAAAGAAAGACGAAGGACAAGAAAGAAAGTATTGTGATTTTGACTAAATCCTGGATTCATTTTCAATCAAAAGTATTCAATGCTTTTATTAATTATTCACTTCATTAGGTAAAACAGCCAAGTTTAAGAAAAGATCATGGTCATGGTTAAGAAAAAATTGCAACATGACCTCAAACTCCAGCATGAACCCAACCAACACATCATTACCATTATTATAGTTATTATTAGTAGTATTATTCATCAACTATTATAAAACACACACACACCTTCCTCTACTAGCTCCAAACATGACTCCTCAAAAGTAGTCTCACTTACAGTTCACTTACAGGTGGCAAAAAACATGGCTACAAGGCCACAGTTACCGAAATAACAGAAACTGTCAAACTTAAGCCGAGAAGTTGCTCCCAGAAGATTTGGGGTGCCTTTCTATTCTTTGTTGAGGTATTTTTCTTCTTCTTAGCACCGATTTTAATGTTGTGCTTTGAGGATGATGACAATGCTGCTTTAAGACCTGTGTGAAGCTTAAAACATGCTGATAGATTTGAAATTTGCCAGTAGTCTGGCCCATGGCTTTTTTTGTGGTTTGGCAGGATTGGCAGCCATGATGTGGGGTGTGTGTGGTCGGTGGGTGGGCGGGGGACATATGCTTCTAAGCACTGTGGTCTAAGGCCTGCTTTGCCATGTGTGGGCTCTCCTCTGCTGTCTGACACCCAGAGAGAGGCAGCGCGGGACGGACACAGCCTGCAGACACGTGGGCAGCAGCCGGCGGGGGGATGCTCACACACACACACAAATATACACACCCAATCAAACAGAAAACGAGGAGCCGAGTCTTCTCTTGGAAGGGCTATCATAGGGAAAAGCTGGGCTTGCAGGGAGAACAGTTATCGGCTGATAGTGCTTCCACACCTCTCTGTGACTCCCAAGGCAGCTTATTAAATCAGGGGCTGGCTGTTTGCCTCTTTGGATGATAACGCAGCCATGGAGGCACAGCCTGAATCCAGGCATGTACGACAGCGAGTGAAGGAGTGTGCACGCGCTAGACTAGAGTCTACCAGACGAGTATCACATGCACACACACGCACACACACATACACACACACAAACGTATACAAACAGAGCTGCCTACGCACCTCTGACAACAAATAGCTCCCAGGACATACGCAAGCAAACACACTGAGCCTTCATTCCTTATTCCTCTTCAGCTATCACCACATTAGCTGTTCAACCCTTTAGTCTTTCTACTGTAATTCTCTTGTCATCACTCCAGTGCTCCCTTAGGTCTTTGACAAATTGCCTTTTCTCATATCTAAATACCCCCCCGCCCCCTCTTGGCTCTGCATATCCCTGCAAACGGTCGCAGAGCGGCACAGGAGAGGGTAGATGTCGATAAGCACACAGCCACATGCACACACAAACACACAATTAAAAATGGTTTAATTGTACAAGTATCACTTATTGTGTCTGAGTCTATAGGATTATACTGTGAAACTAATAATCATGAATGTTTCAGTGTTCAAACATGATTGTTGTATTTTTATGTGCAAGTGTAAAGATGGTTGATTTATTTTCGCCCGCGGCCCCTGATAACCTTTTATCGCTCTGTGTGCACACGTGCATGATGTTTTCATCATGAGCACATATGTTCATTCTGTCAAGAGTCATGTGTGCGTCAAGGCTCACGTTTATTTACGCCTCACTTGTGGACCACAGTCCAGACCACTGGCGAAAAATAAATCTCTCCCTATCTCACCCAGATGACTTTGCTCACAGATCAGACTGTCTCTCCCTCCCCAGGCAGCCTTGCTCCTCTTCCTCTAACCACCACGGCAACTCATCCCACCCTCTCATGACTCACTGGGCTGAGTTACACAACAGCCACAGTCACATCGCATCCGCTCCGATGTGTGTGTGTTTGTGCGGGGCGGTGCATGTGAGCAGTAGAATTCCAACATTGATTTTTCAATTATTTTCAACTTGCTCATCTTAGAAAATGGTGGATTTCAGCATACATAAGCAAACATACTGAACCTTCCCTCCTCACTACCACCGAATTACTTTCTCATCCCTTTAGTCCTCCTACTGTAATTCTCTTGTCATCACTCCAGTACTCATTTCAGTTTCTGACAAGTTGCCTCTCCTCACTTCTAAATACCCCTATCCTGCCCCCCTGGTGCTCAGCATATCGCCTTAAACTGCTGCAGAATGGCACAAAATGGATAGAGGGAGAGGGTCCTGGGGGGAGGAGAGCAAACCTTTCTATTTGTGGCCCAGTGTAATTATGTGGGATAGATGCCGGCACAGCAGGGTCTTTGGAGTTTGGTGAGCAAAACACCATGTTCTTTTTTCCTTTGGCCTGTTCTTGTCCAACCTCCTAAAGACAGATTTGACTTTGTATGAACATACTTGGAACAGGTGACATTTCATGTAGACTGTGCCACAGATCATTGACAGTAAAGATGTGCGGGGGTGGGCAAGGTTGTCTAGAACACAGGCCAAAAAGTGACTAGGCAGCGGATGTTTTTGAAATAACTGATTGCTTTCGTTAGGCTTTGCATTATACAATGAGGTTAAGGTATACAGCAAAATATATCTCTTGTCTTGTGTTCTAAAATGGGACAGTTTAGTTTAAAAAGTCATAGAAGCAATGATGTCTGATTTACTGAGCGAGCCACGTGGCTTTCATAGTATTGCCATACGAGCCATACGAGCCAGTCAGATTCACCTTTAGCCTCAGCATCGCCCTCAAGTTCAGCCTGTTTTGTTGATTACAAGACCGAAACACATGATGACACTGAGGTGCAAAACTGAAGTTATGTCCCTAACATGGGCTGGTCCCTAACTATGACCTGCAACTGGTGCTCTTAACTACTGGTAGTTGGGCAGTGGGGCGGTGTGGCCTAGGGGGTAGAGTGGGCCTTCTCCAACAAGAAGGTTGCTGGTTCAATCACCACTCTTCCCCATCTGCATGCCAAAGTGGCAAGATACTGAACCCCTAAATGGCCCCTCATAAATGTTGAGTGTACTAAAAAAAATGTAAGTCGCTTTGGACAAAAGCATCAGCTAAATGACATGTAATGTAATGTAGTTGGTAACTTAAATTGTGCAGAAGACCTTCAAATGTTCAAGGTATATTCACCATCTTATCCATATTCTAAAATGATTGTAGCTGGATGCATCCAGTGAGCGCTATGAACAGGGTAGCTGACAACAAGAGAAACCTTCGGACAGCAAGGAAAGACAGCAGACTGGGCTGTCCAGCCATCTGACTCAACCCAAAGTTCTCAGGACATCAGCTCCCTTTTATCTGAAGAAGTTCACTCTACCACAGAGGCAGTTGCAGAGGAAGGTATAGAGCCCACTCAGCCAGGAAAACCAACAAGGGAGAAGAAATCTTTACAAACTAAACCAAAGGTGAGCTCGCTCCAAACGATGGAGTTGATTATCAGAGCTCCGAAACGGGTAGTAGGTGGTGAGCGACAAAAGTCGGGGGTCCGATTAACACCAATCAGGGCCTACATGACTGTCACTTCTTTGAACTTTGCGTGCAATGCAAAAAAAAAACGTCTGAGACTGGGAGATGTTTTCAATCCATAGAATAGTCTTCTGATTGAAGGCTCTCCTTTGATGTACAGCTTTGATCTGACCTTTCAACTTTGATGTTGGTTGACAACCCACCTGACAATAACCATCCTGAGCCCCGGCAATAAACCGAACCAAGAAGAAAAACAAAAAAAACTAAATAACCACCTTCCCCCTTGGCTTTGCTTGCCACACATCAATAAACTGAACAAACCTGGGAATCTCAAAATGGACCTGGAGCAAAGCACTGCTATGTTGCAGTCAAAAATTGAAGAACTTGAACAGGAGAACAAGCAGTTGAATTTTCTGCTTAGTGTGTTTAAGGAAAACGTTGAAATGAGAACCTTCATACAGCGCTCAAACAATGATACTCTCGAGGCGCCAGCAGGTATTGTTGATGTTTTTCTTCGCCAGTAGATGGCAGTTAAAGTACAGTTCAGAGTTTTTAGAGTGTTGTTGTGTAGTGGCCGATAACTGGATTGAAATTAAGTTAGGAACAAGAATTTCAAATACAGTTGTGAGTTTAATGAGCAGAGGTAAGTGAAAGATTTCTGGTTGCTTTTATTTTCAAAACAGATATTTACATTTCTTTAGTTCACAATATTTGCTTTCTCTGTGACCTTTTAGTGATATAAGCATGTACATGTATAGATCAAAACAAACTTTAAAAATGATGTGTTAGTGCTTTTTCTGTTTTCCTAAGACGAGACAATAATATCTTCATGTCTTGTTGTCAGTTTGCTTCCCATCAGGAAGAAAAAATTCCAGTCTATGGAAAACCACCCTCAATGAGAGTGGGTTCAGTAAAGAACTTGATCAGACCAAAATCCAACATGAACAACGAACCTCGTCTCCCACCGACTCCAGGCCTGTCAAACAAAGATCTGCCGCGACAGACCCATTTGAGGAGGCGAAGAACGCCAGCCGCCCGGCTGATGTGGCTGAAGGTGAATAATGCTTATTTTGAGATGTTTAAGTAATAGTAGTGTTACTAAAAAAATATATGATTAATTATGTGTGCCTATGTATACTTATTATTTGACTTCTTATTCTTCTTCCTTATAAAATGTTGTCTCGCTACTCCTCCCGCAGTTTTTATCGTACATGTAAGTACGTGCGAAAATGATTGGGAGTCAAGGTCTCTCGCACATTTAGAGCGAGAGCATAGCAGTACTGATTTTTAGCTACTTTTTGTGTGCCTAAACTGCTCTCAAAGCCACAAATGTAGGTGGTCATACATGAATTTTACATCAAAACGTAGGAAAACTTGTTAGCTTTGCAGAAATGTCATTATAAATCAATCAAGCTCACACGGTCCCATTTCTTTTTAGAGGAAGAAGCAGTTGTTCGAGGACTAGAGCCATCTCTTCCCAATTGGGCCTAATGTTAATTTTGAGAAGAAATTTCTGGAAGGAGCCACACTTTTCTTACTCGCTCCCACGGTCAAATCTTTTAGCTCTGAACAATAAGCACTAATTGTAAGTCGCTTTGGATAAAAGTGTCTGCCAAATGACATATAATGTAATGTAATACTATATCTGTAGGTTCTCTTTTCAAGTGTGTTTAATGCAGCGATTGTAGATGTCTCTCTCCTGGCACTAGGCACACATAACAAAATTCTCGGCAGAAGGAATTTCTTAGCTAATTTATTTATTGCTGTTGCAGACGTGATCCTTGGAGAGATTGCTTTACAACTGGACAGGAGGATTCTGTCTCGTGTCTTCCAGGGCCACAAGAGGCTTTATGGTTTCACATTGCAGAATGTGCCAGCCAAGATCCTGGAGGTAAGAAACCTCTTCAATTTTGTTTGCGTTTCAATTAAGACTTGTATCCTTTTTGAGACCTTAGTCTATAGGCAAGACTTCAAATCTGAACTTATCTAAAAAAACTGTAATTTTGAAAAACAAAGCATTCCAGTGTACTACTATGATGCAGAGGAAACTCACAAGCTTCTCTTCCTCTCTTGTAGGTTAGCACAAATGTGCTGACAGGGAAGGTAGATAAAGGCTATCAAAATTTCCTCACTAAGAGGTATGTTGACCTCATGGAGCAGTTGAATGAGCTTGGGTACTCAACGGCACATCACCCTCAGTTCTCTGAATTCATCATCAACACTTATGGGATCCTGAAGATGAAGTATGGAGAGTCAAACGTACAAACTGGTACTAACCCAGTGAACTACAACGACCCAGAGACTCTGAAGACACTCATAATGACCATTGCTCCAATGAAACTTCAGGAGAACCTGCTTCTGCTCCTCAAATGCCTCTGCAAGATGGCCGAGAAGGACAAAAAGCCTCTTCTTCTCTTTTAGAAATGAGTGTGTTTAGATTTACAGGCTTGTACAATGCACAAATTTGAAACAACATTGATAAATGGCATGAGAACATACATTTTGTGTATTTTTCGTTTGGACACAGAAAACCCTAGAATTCTTTGGATGGTGAAAAATAAATTTGGCTATTCATAAACACTTTGCAACCACACTGATGCCTGGTAAGTATAAAGGGTATACTTACCATGCATTGACGTGGATCATAAGATACAGCATCATGAATGAGTTTCTCAAGGGCCTGACTTGGTAAATGGATTCAACAGCCATTTTTGGTGCTCATGCTAAACCCGATTGTGGGGGGAAGTTCAGGAAGAGAGAACCAGGCTATGATAGACCTGCATTTGGATAACTGCTATTTTTTTTTTGTTTTTTTAACTTTATTTAACATTGCAAGGTTGTTTCTCAGACATAACTCATGGATCTTGATGAAAAAAATCAGCTATTTGTTGATTTCTGCAGAATTTCAGGCCGTTATGCATCACGTCTCTGCTGCTCAGTTGCAACTGTCGGTTAGACCTTTGCCATCAAGCTTCCGATCTGTGTACCCAGCTGTGACAATGAATTTCTTGAATGTTTTGAGCGAGAAGCTACGAGGGGAAAATTGCTGACTGCTGGAACGATGAGAACAAAGTGCAGGCACGATATGAGCATAATTACCCGGCACCATGTGGATGGTTCTTTTGTCAGCTGCCAAGCGCGCACAATAAGCTCTCTTTTTGATGATGTTTAGCACAGTCCTCATATGCCAGTCAATGAGCTTGGCTGTCACAAATGTGCACACTGTCGAGGCCTGACACACACATTCGGAGTCATAACACGATGCGGCTCATTGTGCATCTGCCTCACTATTGCCACGCTGTTTCACCATCACCCCAGTCGGCCCCACAAACCTCTGGGCAGGGCCGCACCGCCTCAGACCATGGAGCTGATGGGACTGGATGTGACAGCACAGGAGCTACAACTTTGCAAAAAAATTTGAGCTATAGCTTTTTAGTTACAACCAAATTAATCTTTTATTTTTTTTTAAACTAAGGATGAAATAAGCAAACTATACCATGCATATGGGCTGTCTCACATAGGTTGCGTCTCGAAATTGTAAATTGGCTTCTTAGTGTCTCTGGGGACTCTGGATGTCCGAATCTATTCCTCAGAGAGACGGAGACAGTCACTAAGAGACACAGACAGAGAGCGCTAGAAAGTGACTCATAACAGCCAATTAGCATCTGCTTGATCAGGAGGTGGTCTGAGGGCCACCGTGTGAACCATTCCAGCATGGACAGAGAACATTAAGCACAATCAGTTTTAATTAAAGACCGTTCGCTTTTTACTCCTCTCGATCCCCAGCCGATCCTCCCTCACTTCTCTTCTCCACTCCTCCTTCAAGTGCGAAGAAAATGTGCAAACCTGACTTAAAGTCTTTACGACTGGACTGATTAGATTCAACAGTGCAGACAGAGATGATGGAGGAACTGAAATTAGCTCTCAATTAAGCCAATTTGATTAATTCAGTGGCATGAAACCCGAAGAATTATACGTTGCATCACAGACCCAGGTACGATCTCGTCACGACGAATAAGGAATTATTCAAAGTATGAGACACAAACTGGGAGAGCAGCCAAATAAATGTGCGACTCCTGCTGCTTTTTGCCGTCAAATTGACCTTTTTTGGAGATTTATGTCTCTGGGCCACTTTCCTCTTTCATAAACTACTTTGAAAAACAGGCAATTTAAAACGTCTACAAAGAGCCCTTTCATTTTGTGCCCCATCCTCCCCACCTCTCATTTCCTCACTTTACCTTAAAGCCTTTTAAAGTTGTTTATTTGAATTACATTTTCACCCCTTTTTTTCTGGGTCACTCGGCATGCCGTGCTGGCTGCGCAGCAACTGTATATTGTGTACTGGAGTGTGTAAGTTGATGACTGTGTGCGTGACACGTGACAATTTGTATTCCTGCGTATGTGCGGCAGGCTGATACAGTTTATGCATCAAAAATGCGTTTGCTTCTACACCGTGTGAATGGTTGTGCGTCTTTCCTCTCCAGTTTGTGTGTCCACATGAAGGGAGCGGAGATACTTGCAGCAGCGACACATGGAGTCAAGCTCTAATAAGGTTGTGAAGATTTTTCTTATGAGGATTATATTTAATCTCAGCTGAGTACCTTCCTCTTATCAAAATCTCTCATATGTAGTTTTGCCCTCCTTTCTCCTTCTTTTCCCTGGATTGCAGAAGGTGCCACACTGCTCCATGTGGCCTGATTATATGCAAGGCTAAGCACAGTTTGACCCACGACTGAAAATAGAGCACTCTCAGGAAGGGAGAGGATTTTTTTTAACTTTTCTGTCACGACAATTTAAGAGGGATTGTACAAAGTATCACACTGAATCAGTTGAGTTTACATCTCTGTCAAACCCTGAAACCACCATGGTTACCTAAAGAGGTTACATGTATTTCTACAATTTGCAGCCAGTTTCTTTATCTTTGCTTTAGGCTAGCGACTTGAGGCGACCACGACTAGCATAACACACACACATGGCCTCCAAGTTATTGATAGTTGAGTTGCGTTGTGGGTATTCTACGTGCCAGGTTCTGACCAGCATCAAAAAATATGCTGTTTCTTGTTCAGTTGCATCGATTACCTACACCAAGGAGGGGCGTTTAAAATGAGCCTTGGTGGAAGGATGTGTTATGGTTCAGGAAAGAAACCAATAATTATTGGTTTGGGTTCTGATCGAAGGGCAGATCTGGGAATTTTGGGAGATTTTATCAGAGAATAATTCATGGATCTTGATGACATATTTAGGTGAATGATTTTTATGACCAATCACCAATCGTGAGCTAGTGAATTTAAATGTGGTATCATAAAGTGACAGTTGGACCTTGACGAAGCAATGTGCTCTACTGTGCCATTCCAATCGAGGTTTTTTTGGACCTTTGTTAATTACTGAATTAAAAAGTATAAGACGTAAGAAGTGTGCAGGAGATTTTAGACTCCATCAGTGTGGATAAAGGTATGTACAGAGGCTAATTCAGAGCCAATGCATAAAACATGAGAGGGTAATGAAGTTTACATAAGATCAATATTCAGCCTCCAGCTTCAGCAGAGACCATTGTCTCATCAGAAAAACATATCAACCTTTAGCTGTGTTACTGGATTTGACAAACAACAAGGTTAGGGCTCATACTGTATTACCAGAAGTAGAATGAGAGAAGTGAGGTTAGTACCACCCTGAAATTATCGTTATTTAATCATCGAATTTATTCATTTTCTCAACATCAGTTTTTTTAATTTATGTGAAAGGTAAGAAATACTGCGAGGTTTCTGAGTCAAGCAGGTTTGAGCAAATCATTTTCGCGTGTTGGGACGTCGGGCCCAGTGGTGAGTCGTGGCAATCGGGTGGTGGTAACAGGACCTCGTGGAGATGCTTCTTCTCCCGGGGAGTGTCTATAATGAGTTCTGTCAGGCAAGCGGCGAGCATCGCACTGCTACCAAACCCGACCTGAGCTGAGGCAAAGCCCATCTGTCAAGAGGAGACGATAAGCCCGGAGCCATCCAGAAACAAATTGCTCAGCTTCCCCACTGTGAAGCCCTACAAGGCAGCCAGCTATGGGCGGGCAACGAAGATGCTACCAATTCCCGACGTTCCCAAGGAAAATAGGAGGTGGAAAGGGGAAATATCAAACACATTAATCTATGCAGATGGTGCCGACGGCCTGTCATCACTCTGCAGCAGCTGTACGCCGAACTTCAGCATGACGATAAACAGCAAAAAGGGGGAAAAGAATCAGAAAAGTATTGTTTTTTCCGTTCTTCCAAGCCTCAGGGTGAGCAGCGTTCATAATGATGACAGCTGTTGGACCTTTCTCAGTCAGTGGAAACCAAATGACTTTTATGACACAGAAGATGTTGAAAAGGGAAAAGATCATAGACACAATATGCCGAACAATTTAAACATCTGTTTCAGGGGCCTGACAGTCGTCTTTATCAGACCTAGTGCTGCCATTTTGCAAGTGCCGTGTTAAAAAATAAAAGTGTGGAAGAACTAATTCAAAGTTGTGGCATGCCGATGCTCAAACATTCGCAAATCTCCCGGGGATAAGGAATTCGACATGATTGACAGGCACTCAGATGAGGTTCATTTCCTTGGCAAATTGAGTCATTTGTGGAAGTGGCATTAAGTGCTACATCGTTTTTTACATGAATAAATATCAGGCTGGTCAACCAAGCGTCACGCCAGCCATCATGCCAACTGTGACAACTCATTACAAACTGATTAGATACGGTGGGCGAGCCGGGGCCGGTTGGATCTTCCAGGAAGGTAGGACGCGGTTTACAGGAGAAAAATAATTCGAGACAGAGGTTGCTTTCTAATTTTAGCTCCTCAGTGATGAGATGAGAGGAGCGAGAGATGAAAACGCTCGCCGAGACTCCGGGTGGCAGATGCAAAGGTGCTTATGAGGCTGTGACGAATGTGAAATGAAAATGAAGTTGTGGTTGTATTTGATGGCCGTGGACGTATCCTCTCTAGATCTCTCACCAGAGAAGAACGCTGTCAAACAGCACACAAACGCACATGCACACGTGCACGCACACACACACACGCGCACATGCACACGCACACGCACACACACAGGAGAAAGATCTTAACAATTAATGACTCATTTACACACTTGCAAATAGACTGAAATTCTTCCGTATTGCAGGCGGGACCATTTGCTTTATTTATATACACTAGCAAACTGCTTCCAAAGAGAATTGTACTGTACATTAGTTGTGTATTATTACATTCATTGTTATGCAAAACAGCTCCTGCTAAACAAGTTGTATTTGCAGCAGGCCAGTAAATTGCCTTTCCCCAACAGTTTTTTTTTTTTGCCTTCAAATAGGCTTGCTGAGCGTCTACTCCCATTCCACCTGAAATTGTTTTTTTTTTGTTTAGCACAAAATGCATTTTTCCTCACTCGCTCCCTTATTCCAGCGTCTTTGTTTTAGACTTATCTTATAACAAACCTAATTTCAGCTCCGCTCTGGGGCTCGTGTCTGTGGCCAATTAAAACTCTTAATGGAAATGTGTACTGGCTATAAAAAGGCAAAGCTTTCCTGTCCTCGCTGTAGGGCCAAATATTTTTTTTCCCCTTCTCCCTTTTAACACGTTACGGGGAAGAGGGAGACAGCTCGTATATCATGCGTGGAACAGAATTGCAGTTGCATGAGAGTTATGGCACAGGAACAACGGTGGTAATAAAACTCCTTCAGCTGTGAAGGTTAGCGCAGTGGTAGCGCATAAATTAATTCACATCCTTTAATGTAGATAACGTTTTAAGAAAAAACAAACACTGACAATTCAGAGATAATTTTAATTAGGCGTACAAAATCCAGACTAATATCTTTGTTGACTGAGAGAGAATTAACCCTGAAGTGTCCGAGAGCAGGTTAGAAAGTTGGCTGAAGGACATACCAGTGTCAAAAACCAATTACCCCTTGGTTGCTTTTTAAAATGCCCTCTCTGCTGATCGGCGGCAGCCCGGGGAAATGAACGAGCTAATTTCGCCCAACCTGGGCTGTAATTGTTTCAAATCAGCCTCATGCCTCAGCGTCGCCGCCAGAATAATTGCTCATGAGCGGGAAGATTAATCTACAGAAGCACATCTGTGGGACTTAATTTACGGGTCACAGTGCCATGCCTTGTGGATCCATTAGACTCATTTGGTTTTCAATCCTGTGTAGCATATGCAGCTAAACAAAGGTGACACAACGGCAGGCGAACGCAGAGGAAACCAGCAAACACAACGCACAAACTGCTCTGTGTTTATGCACAGTCACCTGTAAATACATGAAGACCAATGGTCATGACCATTCTGTGATGCATGTTTTTTTTCTTCTCTTTTTGGATGTTTCACCTCACTGTGCAGACATAATACACATCCCGCAGCACAGCTGTCGTCCCACTAACCAAGTCCTCCCCAAATGATCCGTCTCTTACCACGTCCACTTCTCAACACCTGCTACTGGTGGAGAAGTGTCAGGCTCAGACCCAGTCCACAAAACTTCTTACAAAAGGATGGAAAAAGTGTCATCCTGTGCCAAACGTCAGGCCCCAATCTAGCAGCGGCGGAGAAATCAGCATTTGGATTGTGAGCCACTTCGGGTTCTGAGAGAGAACGGGCCGCTCGACATGCTCTCTGAAGAGAAACAGCTGCAAGCTGCAAATTGGAAAGCCTTTGTGAGAAGCCGCTCTGCCCTTTGTTGTCTCCTTCCTCCTCTCCTCGGAGTGCTGGCATGCAGATGTCTCCTCTCATTCCTCATATGTAATTACAAAGACGGTAGGGCGACATGAAGGGGTGATTCTATATACAGGACATTGTACTGCAGGCGGCACACCGGAGTCAGGCAGCCAGCGTCGTTTTAAAAAGGGAAAACTTCACAGCAAAGGATTTAGCACCTCGGTCCTCTACCACGGTTGCCTACTTCTACACTGCTTTCCATACCTTTTCCCTACATGACACACAGGATAATGGGGTTGAAAGATAATCAATGTTACCGCCAATGGTGGTGTTATACATGTATACCTTCCACTCCAACTCCTGCCCTTCCTGGGTGCAAAGAGGAGACATGGGGGCGAGGAGATAAGGATTCTTATCAGAGTCTGTGCTGGTGTTTGGTGGAGCGAGGCCATAACAGGATTCCTAAGTTACTATTGGACCGGCAGGACTTCACTCATTGAGAGAAGAGGCAGAAAGGAAGCATGGACAGAGGGGATGGGGATTGGAGTTGTGTGTACAGTGGTGCTGGGTGGGCCAATGGCCAGGGTGTTAGAATTGTGAATCCCCTCAGAGTAGCGCAGTGTACTGCAGGTCTTAGACACCTGCTGGTGTGGCGATAAGGAGCGAAAAGCAATCACTTCAGCTACCAGGCAGACCCAACTGGCATCTCGCTGCCTCTCAACCTGCTACTCGGGTAATTTCTCTCAAACATAACTTGTTTTCTGTTATTGGTCAGCTCCTCTTGCGGGCTGACAACTTGGTGAGGAGAGGAGGAGGATGATGAGGAGAGGAGAGGAGAGGACGGAATTATCAAAGGCCAAGAGAGATGCTCTTTGTATATACAGTTTGCCCAGTTTCTTTTACCGTATGTCGTCATAATCCTGCTAATCAAAAAATGCAAAGCAGTGCACAGAGGACAAGTGTCTCGTGCCACCACAGGCCCCCATTTCAAACTAACTTTATCAGCCACAGAGGTCAAGGACGTGCAGTCTGGCTCCGAGTGGGTCCTCGGGCTCTCCGGAGAGCGTTTCTCATTAGTGTGATTCCAGCGGAGGATTATTACGCGAATCCTTGGGATAAATCTTTGCTCGTCACGGGGAGACCGTCAGCTGTTGCAGTCAACCAGCGCGGTCTGCTGAATTATTCATTTCCTGTTTACAGCAGGCGACAGGTGCGTGACCTCTGTGATGAGTGCCCAGGGTGTCTGGGAGAAGTGGTGACAAGGGAAGGAGGGGTGGGAGGGTTGGCGGCTCGGAGGGACAGCGCTGGGGATGCAGGAGGGGAGAGAGGATTCAGGGGAACCTGCCAATGTGTCAGACTCCGGTGCTTGCTGCAGGTTTGTGGCAGCTTCTGCTTTACATGCTTTTTAATTTGAACTCCGAGGCAGGGAAGAGTGCGTTTTACAGACTTTCAGGCGAAGCTAAACGCAAGAATCTTTTGGAGGGAGAACGGTCCTGCGGTCGCCAATTTTCAGAGGATTGGGTAAAAATTAATGTTCCCCAAAATGTTAGGAGTGAAACTCAGGGAGGCATGGGGTCTGCCAAGCTTGAGCTGTACATCAGCTGAGTGGCATTTACTGTAACCTTTCCCCTGGCTTTTAACAACCGGGGCAGAAACAGCAAGAAACATGGATCACTGAGATTCACTGGGAAGCGCTGGGAATTGCAAATGGATCACCTACCGCACATTGACCGAGAAATCAAATATCAACTCGGTTCTAGCTCCGGCGAGCATCAGCTGTATGAAAACTTTTACATTACTGTGAGGGTCGCAAATGAGACAAAATCGCAGAGAGAGATATGACGGCAAAACAGAAGAGAAGCTGAAAGTAGGAGCAACAGGCTGAGGTAGATAAATAGAGGCTGGGAATACGCAGATGTTGTCAAAAACAACCACCCGTCTGGTTTGTTTAGTTTAACACTGATAAAATTCCAAACTGAATCACAGGAATTCAATCTGGCTCACTCAGCCTGAATAATGGTTTCTGACACCTGATGGCTTAAGAATAAGCCTCTCATTTACGCAGACATATTCATGTGGACATCTGCATGAACACACACACACACACACCGTCACACACACATACACACAAACAACCAGACACACTCACAGAAGAATGCATGTGAAACCAAACAGTGCGGATGCTCTCTGCAGAATGATGCATGGGTTTCACCTTCAGGCAACTGGCTGAAAGAGACAGACATTTCTCCCCATCAGCCAACTCCTGCTTCAGACAAAATAACAAACGGCTGAATGATATAGTGAGCTGTCCCCTCTGGTTGTGAAGTGGGAATGGAACCACGTCTCCGAGACAGCCGCTACAAAAGGCCCATCGCTTTCTCCCGCTCGTTCTCTCGGCCTTACATCCACGGAGACCTTGGCAGATCTCAAAGACAGATTAATCTCGATTGAAAGTTGCTGAAGTGTCCTCAAGCGTCAAAGCGTTGCCACTTATTGAGAGAGAGCACTGTGGAGGCGATCCAAAGACGAGACAGAAAAGGAGCTCTGGGGTCACTCGGGATGGACGAACTCCCACAGAGCGGCCGGTGCTGTAAAGTGTGCGCACACTAGATTAAGTCCTCATCAAGTGAAATCTTGATTTAACAGACTTCTTCCCAGTCGACCTGTGGTAAGCCTCTGACGGCTGCTGCTGCAACTGCATGAATCATGATGCTTCCAGGATCCCAGTTCTGACTGCTAAAAGAAAACTCTCACATAAATCATTATTTTAATGTGACATCATTACCAGTTAGCAACTGCTACTGCCTGGTCAGAGCAATTAGAGACTGCACTATATAATCATATTAGAGTCATTTTTCACATTTTTATTCTCTCTGATTTTTGATGTTTTCTTTTACTTTGACGGGCTCATAACATATCTACTGGTGAAAATGCATACATTACTATATATAGTATATATAATTCAACCTCCAGCATGCAGCTCCAGCATTAAAAGGCTCCTTATACAGCAATTAATCATTAATAATCCAGTATTGTAATACTACAAAGAATGTCATTCTTTTGTATTTACATTTATACATTTATTCAAAGAATATTTACCTGTAAAGTATTTGTGTGCTAGAACTTTTACCTAATTCAACTTTATTTGAACAACTTGCACCTGGAACGATTAATTATATTTTTCCTCTCTATGTTGTGTTTGCACTGATTGTTTAGAGACTCTTCTTAGCCATTTTACAGGTACATTATCATTATTATTATATTATTATTGTTGCCATTATTAGTAGAAATAATGAAAATTATATATTTTTTAGCAGAGTGATTACATTATAATGGAATCATTCCAGTAATGTTTACCGGTGAAACAAATGCTTTCTTTGCCAATTTAGATAACTGTACTGCAGTGCCTGCTCTAAACCTGTCTCGTTGGAATGGGCTGTTTGCTGACTTGTGGTGATGCCGGTTGCAGTTTTTCTTACTGAAACTGTAAAAGTCAACGACAGTATTGTAAAGACCTACTGCTGGACTCTGTCATAGAATCATGAAGCTGAATCACCGCCGCTGCACAAGGAGCAGTTCACCTGATTATTCAAAGTTGGGTGAAGCTCGACTTAGTGCACAGAACAACAGACCGGAGAATCATTTGTTTTGAGCGCTGGTCGTCTTTTTGTCATAAATATATTTATTGAATGTATCGCATGTCCAATTAAACCAAATTCAACACTGCTCTTCCTTTAGCCCTTAACACATGTCCAGTGTAAAGCTGTTAATAGGAACAGTTCTCTAAGAGCAATAATCATATATTGTTTTCATGAGAGTAATACTTACACTATGATGGAATCGTCACACTTATGTTTAATAGAACAAATATTACATTTATGTTAATTTAAATCATGTATATATTTTTTATAAAAACAGTGCAGTAAATGTGGATCTTAGTTTCAGTCTGGCTGTCGGCTGAAGTGATTCAGGATGCTGAGAGTCGCAGGCATATGTGAGGCCCAGCAGGAGCTCTGACAACATGAGAACTGGTTCCACGCTGCAGTCGGCCCCACGACCTCACCACTTAGCCTCCCATTCAAGGTTACAACCTAACACAGTGTCTTTCATCGGGCCTGTTTAATTAGCAATGATTTGCTTCAATCTTAATTGGGATATTTATCAGTCTTTATTAGGATATTTCTATTTATAATATGTGGATGAATTTATCAACTTTTTAGGTAGTGCAGATGGTGCAGCATAGGCTGGGACCATCTTACCAAATGGTTACATCAGTCCCAACATCATTGGGATCAATCCCACATTTATGAAGGCAACACCCACGGGCGTCCTCTCTATACAGCTGATGCAGATGACATTACTCTGGTGTAACTGGAGCTTCTGTGACCTTTGGCTAACATACCAAAAGCCCATCTGACTACGCCGGCCTCTGTTAACCCACTTCAGTGTGTCTGCTGCTGTCTGGCGAGACAAAGAGGATTTACCGTTAATCTGGCTTTAACAACAGCAGGAGAGCATACTCTCCACGACAGCACTCCAGAGAATAGAACTAATCAAGACATCATGAACATCAAAGCGGGAACAATTACCTCTAATACAATCAATTTTGTCGATTGACTGAGAGAAAGAGAGCTGACACAGTTATTCGATTGGACTTGATTATAATTGATTGTTTTGTATAAGGTTCAAACAAAAGAGCAAAAATCCCCACAAGAAATTATTTAAATTGACTTGAGTGGAAGAAATTTGATTGTGGCTCGATCTTATTCCACCTTATTGTGAATCATCTATGGAACACAGTGATACTACCCAGTATACTTTGCTTCCTTGCAAGATAATTTGATTTGTTTTAGAAGGAATAATTCTAAAATTGAATTAAAAAACTTAAGGTGACAAAAGACAGCGTTGCACAAAACTCAAATTGTGCTGTTCATTTAGCTGTAAAAAGGCAGCTCTGAGCCTCACTGACACAAGCTGACAGAAACAACACAGGTGAAAAGGGCGTCAACCAAAGCAGAACAAAGGCGGCTGATGAGGTGACAAAAAGCGCTTTGATTGTAACAATGTGTGAACGCTGGATTTGATTGCAGTAATAAGCAAATGGTTTTAAAAGGTTCCACCCGTGGCTGGGGAAGTGTACAATTCGCAATACCACCTCATTAGTAAGCAAATGAATTCAATCACCTCTCTTTGGTAAGCGGCTTGATAAATCCCTGCAAAGTGCTGCATGGCTTCAATCACAGCAAGCGGATTTAATAGATGCAGAGCTGCTAATGTATCATTCTCATTGACTGTGTGCTTGCCATTTTGCAAAGTTCAGCCCGAACACAACCATTGGCCTCCAGCAAACAAACCCAAGTCAATGAGGTTGAGGCTCCGCAGGGACCCGTGAGGAGTATTTTTCTCGCGCTCGCTCCAGTAGCTTTACAAATTTCATTCATATGTCCCCTGAGGGCATGGCTGCAGTGTTGGTGGAGCTTGAGGGGGAGGGCAGGAGCTGCAAAACGGGCAGGGCGACAACTGAAAACGCAGATTTCAGAAAAGACGAGCTGCGTCTTGAAGAAGAGCTGGGGAAGTTCCTCTTGCCCCAAACTACCTCAGGAAGAGAGAGAAAAGCAGCGTATCACCTGCTGCACCACTCTGCGCAACAGACACAGCAGGATTGTGACAAATTATAATGTAACCAGAGAGAGATGGAGCAAGAAGACAGTGAGCAAAGAGACAAAAAGACGATAATGATATAGAGAAAATGGGGTAAATAAGAAAAAAAAAATGTGATTCAGCCCAGACTTCTGCCACGAGTCTGATTCTTAACACTATAAAAACACATCCCCATGAGGCGTTGCAATTTTGGAGCATCAGAGGCCGATCGATCCTTCTATTGTGATAGACCCGAGACAGAAGTGCAGCATTTGGCAACAGCTTAGACTGAGTCAAACACAGACAAAACTAATCTCTCCATGCCTGGCAACAAATCCACTCTGCAGCCCTAATCAATTCGTTAGACAGCGTCCTCTTGAGCACACACACGCACGCATGCACACACATAAACACACACACACACACACACACACATACACACACACACACACACGTGAGTGAGGCACCGCGATGATTAGCTCGTCCCACTTAATCACTTCCTATTAGGGACACCTGCAAGGTTGCAACAGTCTAGTGTTGATTATGTGTAATCATAGAAATGTCACATTTGAATGATAAGCAGCATGAGACGACGGCACCAAACATGATGCATATTTATACCATGGAATCATCAGCTTTTCTCATACATATGAAAACTAACCATATGATCCCCCGAAAAAATATATATTTCGAAAAAAACTCAATATATACTCAAATATAATCTCTCGCATATAATTTTGCATATGCCATGCAGGCGTATAAATACACACTTGCACCCACACTGGGCTGGGGGGGAAAAGCCTATCTGCTGTGGATAAAAGACATCCCTTATCAGCTCCCTCATAGAGGAGCTGGGAATGAAGGCATTTACTCAAATGAAAGAGGCAGCTTTTGGAGATAAGCCAAGGGAGACGGAGCTCAACTAAGCTTTCAGATTGGACTGGGCCTACAGAGGGAACAGAGGAGGACAGGAAAAAACAGAGGGAGAGGATGGACGGGCAGGCGGGCGGATGATAGATGGTTGGACTGCTGATGAAAGTGATGGGCGGACGACGCAGGCTGTTGTTCGGTGCCGTGCTGTGTTTTGAGGCATGCAGAGGAGGACTGCGTGGCTATTGTCTAGGATGGAAGTACTTACATAATGTGTATTTAGAGAATCTGGGTTTGAAAGCTATTGTGTTGACCCCAGTATTTCGTCTGTGCAGGCGTGCACATGCGTGTCTATGCCTCCTGTCTCCCCCTGCGCTTGTAGCTGGCCCTGTCTGCGCAGCAAGCTGGCACATCCTCTCAGCTGCGCTGGGCTGTGAGCGGCGCTAGAATAACCACTTCAAAGGGACCCATTGTCACACACTAATGTGGCAGCGGCGGCAGCAAGCGCCACAGAAATCCGCACACACTGAGACTGGATATTCCCTCTGATTCCCTCTGAGAAGAGGGAGGAAGGGCGGTGTAGGAGAGAATGAAGAGGAGAGGGGCGAGGGAGAGAAAGAAATAATGAAAGAAAGAAAAAGAGAGAGAGAGAGGTCTGTTCACAAACACACTGCTCTGCCAACATTAATCATGTAGACTCTCATAAAATCATTAGAGCTGATCATTCCCAGTCAGAGTCTCTGCACAGCACAGCGCTGACGAAAAGAAGCCAGAATGCCAATTTTTCACAGAGATGCAAACCAGCGTGCACATACACACACACACCCACACCCACACACCGACACACACACACCTTTGTAATGCAAAATATGAACATGGAGAAGGGAGACAGCTAAACTTAAAGGCAAGTTTTAGATAACGTGATGTACAGAGATTGGGCAGATTCCATATGTTATATATATATATAAATGTATTTGTGCTGTTCTTTTATCAGCTAATTTATGTATAATCATACAATGCATCTAAGTCTTTGTATTCGTATTATTCAAAATGTCTGCGAATACTTGCGAACTTTTGGTTTATCAATTGATTGATGCGTCTCATAGTGTGATCCCCTGTGCGCTCTGCTAATATGTGTATTTGTGTGTAATCAAAACACGTAGATTGCATTTTCTGTACTGATATCAGTTGATTTATACAAAGGGCCAAAATGATGCATAACATCTTACCAGCACTGTCTATCAATAATTCAATTAATCTGATTGGCAGTTTGATACATAATAATGTATAGTGAATTCATTAAATGTGAGCTGTAACCTTCCAGCTTCCTAAATCTGTTTTCATCTATAGTCAGACGGACAGCCATGCAATCATATAAGTATTGGGACAAATCTTGGTGGGCAGCTGCATTGGAGGGCTGGTAAAAACATCCATAAAGGGTTTTATAATCCTTGTAAATGTCTTCATGATGCTTCTCCATGTGCCTGTCACGCAGAGTGCCGTTTGTTTGTTTTTGTGTGCGCATGCAGTCTTTTGAGTACACCCATTACTTCTCATATAATCTGTGCTTGTGCGTATGTGCATCTAGGACAAAGGCTGGCTATTAATTCCAAGCCACTTCAATTAGTCAGGAGTCGCGGGTTGTTAGACGCTCACGATACGGTGTGCAGTACAGGTGGAGGTCAACATCCTGATGAGCAACAACAAGAGTCTGTTTACACTCACCATCATTTACCAACTAGCTGCTCTCTATAACGCACAATGAACCCTGGAGTATTGCAGATCGGTGCTCAAGGCACCAGGTCCTCATGGCTGGAGCCGCCTGTAAAATCGATAGCCTGTTACTTTCTTAGCCGCTGATCCTTGGCTGCGGTGGTTACACAGACAGACTGGTTGGATGACTCAGAAATACACTTGAGATGGAGAGAGATTTGAGAGGCACAGAAGAGATTTGTCCTTTTTGTAGAGTTATATTCCCTTCATGTTGCAATCCTCTCTCTTCACACCTGTCTCGGTTTCTAGCTCTTTCTCTCTTCGCCTGCTCTCTACTTTTCTTTATCTGTGTTTTTCCTCATCCAGTGTGTTGTTCTCTGAGGCCTTTAACTTTTCTTTCAAGGTCAGACCATCAAGTAGAGGACAAGTCATCCACTTCAGTTGAAAGCTGTCTTACAAGCTGAAGATTGATGAACTCAGAAGTGCAGAAAACACACAAACACACACACACACACACACGCACGCACACACACACACGTACACACAGGTAGGTGATGTGTTGCCATTTCTTTTCAAGGCCTCCTCCTTTAGCCCCGGCACCCGGAGAATGGGAGGCTAAGTGGCTAGATGTTTTGGTGCCGACTGCAGCATGGGAATATTCCTCATGTTGTCAGAGCTCCTGCTGGGCCTCACATATGTCTACAACTCTCAGCATCCTGAAGCTATCACTACAGCAGGCGGGCACATCTAACCCACGCTGTCACTTCAGTGAAATGATATGAACTGTCACTTGCAGATAAGCATTTATTTTTTTTCACAGGGGGGGGGGGGCTCCACGAGCATAAAAACCATGCATACAAACATCATATGTGTGAAAGTAGACACATTATTCATGTGGTGAGTTCATGACATGATGCAATTGTGTATAAGTGTGTGTAAATATACAAAGGAATGATCTCATGAATATCTATGGACTAGAGTGGAATGTGATATTTCCCCGTCTCCCCTGCCTTGTGACCTCTGCTCCTCTTTGACCTTTGATGTGACTAAAAGGCGCCTGCAGGCCAATGTGGACAGGTCTAATTATTGTCGCTGCCACAGTCAACCCACTCAGCCTGCTCCACAACCGCGTCGCATATAATCCACGCACGGAAAAAAATCCACTCTTAACACATTTACATATAAATGTAACCGTCTCACTTTGATGTATGATGTGTTTTATTCCTGTATATATCCAGCTACATTTACATTCTGCGAGAGCTAAAGCAGAAGAAGACCAACAACCTCATTTTTGGGGGTTTCCCAATTTTCCAAATGCAGTGAATTAAATCCTGAAACACATAAGAGATGAAAGCAACCTACATGGAAAGTGTCTGCTTTGGTGTCAGTCCTTCAGAATGAGATACACGCCTTTGTTCCATACTTGAGGAGTATTTCACAGAAAGAGCAATGCACTCCTCCTCATTGTTAGATGAACACTAAGGCCCAGCAGTCCCCTTAAGGAACCACATTTAAATTCACTATATCCAGATCAGCACCAAATTTCACACACGCATAAATATTAGTTTCCTGAACATGCCTATTTATCTAATTCATGAGTCTTTTTATTAAGACACATGAATTATTCTTTGAAAATGTAAAAAAAATAAAAAGAATGTGGATAAAATGTATTCTTGATCCGGATCTGCACCAGAATTCAATGAGTTCTTCCCTGACCCCACTCTACATCCTTCTACCAAGGTTCATGGTAATCCTACCAATGGTTTTTGTGGGTAATCTTATAAAATCAAACAGACAGGGGTCAAAACATAAGCCCCTTGGTGGAGGTATTAAATGCAGCAAAACAACCACCATCTTTTTTTCCATCACCTTGCACCCCTAATACCCACGATGCAGCTTAACTTTTTACAATTTGGAGGTCTGAGCTGAAAGCATGTGTACTAGTCTTGGTAGCCTCGAGCTTCTAGCCTCAAGCAAAGATAAAGGAACGGGCTGCAAAGATTTTCCAATTTGGAAATAGGTGGAGTTTCCCTTTAATATGTTGCAGTCCCACAGAAAGAAATCCATCAGAGAGGAGTCACAGATTCTTACGTTCCAACAATAGCCTCAAAAGACCATGAGTGTGTGCTGCCATAAGACATTTTTTATTATGGGTAGAAGGTGTGATTCACACTCGAGCGCCAACATTTCATCAC
The DNA here is from genome assembly GCF_947347685.1 of Pleuronectes platessa. Lineage (NCBI taxonomy): Eukaryota > Metazoa > Chordata > Actinopteri > Pleuronectiformes > Pleuronectidae > Pleuronectes > Pleuronectes platessa. Next base: position 10,695,929 of record NC_070641.1, read on the forward strand.
AAATCGACTCCTGAAAAGCACTGAACATCAAAGGTTGATGACATGCAAGCTTGTGAGCACTTCCCTGAATAGAATCTGTCTTTTAACGCACATCACCTACTGGACTGATCTACTGGGAAAGATTAAAAAAAAAGATTGAGAATAGTTGCTACGTCAAGAATATAAAAAAAAAAAAATGATATGCAAAGACAGTTTTGGAGCGATAACACATCCCATTGTTCCTGTTAGTTGGGAGAAATGGCAGACTGGCATCAAATCAAATGCGGTAAAATGAGAAACATAAACATGAACTAATATATATTTCTGTTTGTGGTGGTACAAGTCTGTCATTTCATTTCCCCCACGAGTCTTTAGAGAGATGACACAGACTAATAGGGGCTGAGGTAATTAAAAATAAAGTCAGTTTGACTGCAGATTTGTCATTTGAGGTGGGCTGTTTGTTGAGCTAATAGAGCAACGGGTTATTTGTCTCTGCTGTGTGAGTGTGTGTGTGAAAGTGTGTGTGAAGGCAGAAGTGGGTTGAGCAGGAGCTGGAGAGCCGCCACCTTCATCCCTCTGGCCCACGAGGGAGGAACTCGGAGACAGGAGGCTCGGGAGATCCATCCATCATAATGTCTCTTTGCCGCTCAAGCTTTGCTTTTGCATGCATGCACGGAGACACACACACACACACACACACACAGGCAAGGCAGAAGCCCACAGCTGCTTTTCACCCAAAAAAACGTTTAGCACAGCGCACACTGGAGGAAAGGGCTTGATGGTTTGATAGTGCTGCAGATGTGGAGTTGGTGAGAAGCGGAGCGAAGCCCACAATCCACTGATGCTGCCTTTTCATTAACCTCCTCATTTACAACCCCTCCACTGCACCACCACTTCAAACAGATGTGCTACTGCTCCTGTTGCTTGGGAACCCCCTCCAGCGTTTACACATTAAAACCGCAACCAAGGGCAAGTGGACACACAAATCTCAAGGTCAACGACTGCACATCCAGTTGGGCCAACGTTTCAGCCGAGGTTTCCAAATGTCACAATATGCTTTTCATTCCACTGATATAACAAAAAATCATATTTCTTAAAAGTGTTCTTTTTTTTGTGAGTGTATCATAGTCTTGCTTTCCAGGTGCAGCCAGCCCCCATTAAGTTGTCACAGAGTGTAACCCTAACCCCCCGTAATTAGCCCTAGCTTCGAGCTTCCACCCTGTTTAGCGCAGATTAACCCTGCTTCCCATGCATTCCCACCCCCGCTCCTCAGATCCCGCAGATAAAAAAGGAGCGGAATAGAAAGAATGGCACCCACTCCCAGAGGGACAGGCCTATAATCAGCACTCCCACAGCCCCACAACCTGTCCACTGCTCGAGGGGACGGCAGGGGGTTGCTGATGGATTGGAGACAAGAGACAAGGCTGAGCCCCCAACCTATTTTTCCAACTCAACTCTTCCAAACATTGCCGAGAGGAAACAGCGGCTGTCTGAGAGGAGAACAACACATTAAGCGATGGCGACCATCCTTTAGGACCGGCTGTTATCTGGGGCTGAGAAGAAGCCGCAGCAGCCACAGACCTCTCGTGTGACCCACTTTCAAGACAGCACAATGGTCAAGGTGAAAACAGCATGAAGACAAAGGGCCGGGCAGTTAGGGCTCCACTTGACAGTAGAGCTGCTCTTTTATGAGCTGACTAAAAGGCCGAGGGGAATGAACCCTGACACGAGAGAGATAGGGACATCATTTCAGTAAAGCACCTCCGACGCTGAAGGCTTTGGCGCCTTGTGTGCATCCATCCTCTCTGGTGGAGGGATTAGGAGGTGGAATTTGGAGGGCGGAAGTAAATATCTGGAGAAAATGCAAATGTGGCATCCATTTTCATGTGACATTGGCCCATGTACACTGAAGCCATTTTAAAAGCGCAGAGATCTCACTGCACCCCGCAACATCACTCAGAGAGAGAACCGTCACCTCCAGAAGCCTGGTCTGCTTGTGTGACCGTTAACTTCCAAATCAGTAAACAAGACTGTAAGTGAATTTTATTTGGATCTTTGTAATAAACTCATTCCTTCAAATTGTTTTTTTTTCCCCCATTTTGTCTGAAATGAAAGGAATGACTCAAATCTTTATGCATCCAGGAAATTGCTCATATTTGGCAAAGAAAAGAGAAGATTGAGCCGCTTCTGTGAATCAGTGTTTTCCGGGTGAAGCACTGGAACTGAGCAGCGCAGGTCCATTAGTTATCTCTCAGCTCAGCCCACACACAAGACGAGTGCACCTTTATTCTCTGATATAATACACAAATGAGATGGAGTTCATTATGCAGAGACATCTCTTTTCTGGATTTACTCCGTCTTTATAAATAATGAAATACTGTCATGTTTTTATACCTTTTCCAGCCTTTAAAAGTTTAAGAAATACACAAATTGATTTTAAATCTCAATTCAATAGTTCAAGGGAGAATGCAATTTCAAATCAATAAGAGCAAGTGGAGTAATTATCTACAGGCCCGGTGGGAATTCTGAAAATAACTGTTTATTGATTAATTTGGAGACCTATGCCACTCTGTTTTAAATAATATTCTTAAAATAATTTAGACCCTGTGCTTTACATTTATCAACATGTACATAACCTCAAATACCCTGTCCACACAATCAGATAAGTGTTGCTTTATAAATAGCCAATAATTCCAGTACAATCAATTTGAACGAAAAAAAATGTTCTCATCATGTGCTAGTTGAAGCTTTTTTTTTTTTATTTCAACGGTAATTTAACCATGGGGCTATTTTTTTACAAAAAGAGAAAGAAAAGAAAAAAAGCCAACCATTAATCTCCTAATAAATATATCCAAAAATATTTTCCTATACAATACTTTTTCTGCAACTTCCACACAGAACACAGAGGCTGAAGTGTCCATCATATTCCTCCTGCGCTGAGGACGCACGCGTTTGGTTTCCAGGGATGAACTCCACTGAACTTGATCGATGTATTCTTTATTTCTGTTGCCGCAGCAGTGACTGCAAATGACTTTTAAACGAGTAGATGATCGAGGCTGGTGATAAATTCCACGTGAATTTCAATCATAGGGGGACTCTTTACTTAGAAACCGCTGCATTTCAAATTTTCCTCACAGCCACTTTCAGCGCGTCTGTTCCGCTCCGCAAAGTGACGGGGGGTGATATTCAAATTCTTGAAGATTATAGTGTCTATAATGGCATCGCTGCATCATTGCTGAAACCTCCACATGGCCATGATGCGTAATATTCCCGAGGTCCTCGCCATAGGTGTGTGCCACGCTCAGCGCAGCGACGTTATCACCGGTAAAGAGTGTTTCTCTGAAGGTTTTCAACACTTACCGATCAGCATCGTGCGTCCAAGACCGAATCCGCGTACCTCCAGCTCGGCGTATCACCGTGCGTAAAAACGGTTAAAAAGATGCACGCACTTTTATCCCCAGAGAGCGAAAGAGAGAGAGAGAGAGAGAGAGAGGGTGAGGGAGGGGGGGCATGCGCGATGCACAGGTGCGTTCCGGAGACGTCCTGTAGCAGAACAGAGCCTCGAAACCAGCAGGAACCGACCCGATTCCCCCCACACGCTACAGTCTCTGTGGTGGTTCTTTGCAGAAGTGTATCCTCTTTTTCTCCCACGTCTTTGGTGACCAAATCCCCGGGAAATCTCCGATCCTACTGATGCGCGTTGTCCTCGGCTTGAAATCCTATTGCGCGTACTGCCGCTCCGCTTGGCCTGAAGGAAGCGAAGAATTGGGAGAACTGGAGAGGAGCCGGCTGTAATTGCCTGCTCTCTCTCTCTCTCTCTCTCCCTCCCTCCCTCTCTCTCTCTCTCTCTCTCTCTTTCTCTCTCTCTCTCTCCCTCTGTCTGTCTTTGTCATCCATTCCTCTCCGAGGTCCGACCTCTGTCTCTCTCCTCCTCCCGTCACTGAACACATCTTAACTTGACAGGAACACACAGATGTGGAAATTAGCTGCTTGGCTCCACATTAGCCTACTTGTCAAACTTATTACAGGTTGGCACTATAAGTGATATGTTTCACTCACAGCTGCTGTGAAGCCAGAAGAAAAGGATGGGAAAGGGAGAAATGAAAAAAGCAGGAGGTGCAGCAGAAGGCACTGAAACAGCCATGGGTAGCAGATGCATGATAGGAGCACTGTAAACAGTTAGGGAGAGAACAGAATATTTTCTCAGACACGTTTCCACTCGTGCACTCATAGGGATGATTTGTGTCCACTTGTCAACGCGGCCGCCTTGTGAGCTCAGCAGTGTGTTAGTGGGAGCGACGGGAGAGTGACTGCAAGTGACGGTCTCTCGCAGCCATCTCTCTCCCGCCAGTCTGCTTCTCCTTTGTGTGTCGTCTTGTCAATGCATCATTCGGTGAAGTTGACACATATTCTGTGATTCGGAATTGGCTCGAGAGCGCGGAGAGCCTGCTCATATTAAATATCTGTTTGTTCAAATGTTGTGTGTGTGTGTGTGTGTGTGTGTGTGTGTGTGTGTGTGTGTGTGTGTGTGTGAGTGTGTGTGACGGCATTGATTGTGGGTTGAAGAGGCTCGGTGCAAAGCTAAGCAGCCCTGGATCTACGCCAAAGCACATCTCCCAGGGTGCTATCAGGAACTTAACTACAGCATTAAATTGCTCCCTCTCTGGCGCTCTCCAGCTCCCAGTTCACTTCACCCTTTTCCCCACTTTTTCACCCCTTCTGCTTTCTCGCCCTCTTTCTCTACATCCATCTCTTGGTGCTCCTTTTTGCTATTCTCTCTCACTTGCTTGTTTGGCAGGGATGCCTGCTGCTGTCTTCGTGTATTCGCTGTCAAAAATGGCAAAACCGGAAACAGTCAAAATGCACCTGTTGTCTCTAATTGTGCATTTAAATTGTCTCATTTAATACCTGGATATCACCGATGCGTCCATGATTAATGCTGTTAATCCATCAGTTTAGTTACGTTGCGGTTCCACAGTGTGATATTGGAAGTGTGGATGTAGAGCGTAGCAGCAGAGAGGTGGTAGAGATCAGATTGCTGATGGAGAGTTCCCCTTTAACATGATTGCCTCTGACAGAGGCGGTAAGTTGGGTAAGCTTCCCTTCCCCTGCAATCCAGTTTTCTTTTCCTCTCTGCTTACCGAGGGAAGCAGTGGACCCAGAGACTCTCCTCTGGGGCAGAGGGGAGGAGGCAGGGGCAGCTGGGCCGTCCTGCTGTCTCATGCCAACCATCGGCCGACTGGCTGGCATGAAAGAGCTGAGGCTAATTACAAACACGGGACTGGCTCCAAGCTGCGCATCAGTCAGCCTCTGCCAAGATGATTTGTTCTGGCCTATTTGTTCTATATGTTAAAAGTTTGTGACTTGACTGCAATAAGAGAACATGCAACAGACTGTTAAAAACTGCTAATTTTTAGTGAATTATTTCTTATATCTAAGCAAGAAAAGCACTTTATTGAAAAACATGTCAAGCTAATTATGTTGTTGTCCTCCACATGAACCCGTAATCTTTCTTTTAAAGGTCCAGTGTGTAAGATTAAGGTGAAAGGGATCTATTTGCAGAAATTTTTTATAAAATAATCCTAGTGATGTTTTCACTAATGCGTAATCATCTAAATTGTACAAGTTGTTGTTTTCGGAAGTAGGTCCTCTGTACGGAGGTCGTCATGCAGGGGAGATTCTAGGATCAGACTTTGAAGGGCTCTCAGCCCCTATAAGAATGTGACATGCATACAGTGCAGGGTTGGCATGAAGAAATAAGGCAAGCAAAGCAAAAAAGCCGCATTTTTATAATTTAAAGCTCTGGAACAATTTTTGTTGGAAGGCACCTTTTTGAGGTACCAAACGGCTCGTGTGCTTTACTTTGACAGCTTTAACAGTTTTGGTCCTTATCCCCTAAATCAAAAAAGTAATCTTGAGCCCTCTGTGCTTCAGCATGGTGGCTGGTATCCAGCTCTCTTTCTGTCTTTTCCTTTGTCTCCCTGGTCTGCCCTCTAACTCTCTTATCTTTCCGAGAATCTCTATGGTCTTCCCCTTTCTTCTTGACATTTGAAAATACACAAAAAGCATTAGATGTAGTATTTTAATGAAGATTAGATCGTAAGAATGAAGTCCACTGACATAATCTATGTTCTGCCACAATAACAATTTTCACTTCACTATCTGTCCCATTTCTCACCTGGTTCTTCCTGCTCACTCTGTTTCCTCTCCATCTCCATCCTCCTCTTTGCACTGACAATAACACATAAATATAATGTGTGGAGCTACAATAATGTGATAGTAAACAAAGTAAACAAACAGGGCATTTAGAATGTTAATATATGAAAAAAAGATGTTGGGGAGGATCCACCTTTGCTAACAGTACATCATTACATCATTACACTTCTTAGTATTGTAAAATCATTGTGATGTGGACTGCAGAAGAATGTAGGGAAAACGGAAGTTTACGTGACTTTATAACTATGTGGCGGCCATCACTACCTGTCCATGCTCTCTTCATCTCTCTTCACCCTGATCTCTCCCTCTTTGCACTGACAATAACACATAAACATATTATATGGAAATAGAAAAAAATATGTACCGGTAGTCTGGTCATAAATAAAGAAAACACAGGATTTACGATGTAACTTAATGTAAGAAGAGGCTGGGGGAGACGCCACATTTGATGAAAGTATAAAAGTGTTTAGTAACATCAATCACTGATAAGTCCACTTTAATTACTTTGGGCAAGAACCATGGCTGATATGGATTTGACGTGGTCTTCACTACCTTCTCTCTCTCTCTCTCTCTCTCTCTCTCTCTCTCTCTCTCTCTCTCTCTCTCTCTCTCTCTCTCTCTCTCTCTCTCTCTCTCTCTCTCTCTCTCTCTCTCTCTCTCTCTCTCTCTCTCTCTCTCTCTCTCTCTCTCTCTCTCTCTTTTTTGCTGACGCCCTGTTCCCAACTCTTGTTTTCCTTGTCAGCTGGGATTGGCTCCAGTGTAGCCTTAAAAAAGGTTAAACAGTGTAGATAATGGATGGATGGGCTAACAGGAATTTACTTCAATAAGGAGAAAGAAATAAAAAGGGAAAAGATCAACAGATTGGGACGACACTAAAGGGCGAGCAGAGCTTATTTTGTGGTCGAGTAATTTAAGTACTGTTTCTTTACTGTAATGTGATTGTTTCTCTTCATTAGTGCATGGACGCTGGATCTGCAGTGAACACTGGTGGACTTTGTTGATACTAATGGTATTTACCCGGTTGCTGAGAGCCGAGTCTCTGTGGTGATGAGTGACGGAGCTTGAAGAGAGGAGAAGGTCAAGCTGTCATGCTCAAGTTTAACAAAATAGTGTCTTCAACTCCAGTGCTGGTAGCACGAGTTGGAATGTGCCAAACAGGAGGAAACGCTTGTCTCTGTACAAATGGTTTCAGAGTCTTTTATTTTTTTAATTAAATACAAATGACTATACAGGGACATGTAGTCATATAGTAGTTGAATTGGAATATTCGATGTGCACTGTGCTCTGCTTACTTTGTGTGATTTTGAGGATGCGGTGGTAAGGTTGACTCTACAGAGGAGGTGAGCGGCTCGTCGTTATCGTGTGGCATGTGTGAGCGTTGAAGCATGCCGGCACTGTCACCGCAGTGGGATGGGTTGGTTCAGGGTGGATCAGCTGTGGGGCGGTGATGGGCGGGAGCGTGAAATATGGAGATAGCTGCTGTCACCTGAGGAGATGATAGTGGCGTGCGGTGCTGAGCGAGCCTAATACCATGTGACATCTTTTTAGCCCCTGGGCATCTCTATTCCCCCACATATCCCCAAGTTGCATTTGGACAGAACTCCACAGAATGGTTCTCTCTGGTGATGTAAATAAAGGATCATTTATCTGTCTGTCAGGAGCTGCCTAATCAATACCTGTCACCCTGTGACAGCCTCGTACTTTCCACCTGTTTGTTTCCTAATCTGTAGCGGGCATGCAAGAGTGAAACCAGAGTGGCAGAGCTATTTTGGTGGGCCTCTGAATGTGCCAGGTTTATGGAATCTTACTTTTGTTTTGGATTACTTCCTGGGTCCCCTGTCTGTAGCTGTTCCCGAATCGGGGGCCGGATCCTTCAGAGGACTCGGTCTACTTGGTGCCTTCTTTAACCGTGCACAACACGAAGGCTGAACCAAAATAAGATGGTGTGGTATACGGAGGATTTCCAGCTTGTCCAGCCCTTACTGTTGCATTGCTACCTTGAGTCCCTGCATGTACTGCAGCTCAGCCACCAGCGGAGCTAGCATGTTAGCTCACAGAACACAATAAATCCTGGGATAAGATGGACCAAGAAGAAGGAAACTGCAATGTTCCCTGCATGTCTGAAAGCGGGCTCCCTGCTAACAAAGTGACAAATCTCATTGTCCTGAGTTTTGATCTAGGATTATAATTATTTTTTCCCAATCAGAAACACAAAAGATGGCTATCATGAGATCTGGCTGGATGGCCACCATGAAAACATCGGAAAGTGTCTTACAAAATAAATTCCAGTCTGTGAACGGTTTAGGATATTGTCAGAATGAATATGCTAGAGAAGGAGGTGAGCTTCAATTCCAATGAGGGTTGGAGAGTTGAGTGGTTTACTAACTAAGTGAAATGCTATAACCACTAATCCGGTGAAACGGACATTGATGCATAGCCGCAGACGACTTTATTCAGCTGGAAACATCGATGTAGGAAGTCATCTTTTTTTTAAAAACAAAGTACTGTGTTTGCATGGTACTGAACAACAAGAAAATATTCAGTGTGTCCACAGCCAGGCTTTATAATCCTCTGTTTAATAGTGTGAGGAAATTGTGACAAATGCAAATGTGTTTGGAAATTGGGTTTTTTGATCCCAACCTCATGCCAGGACATAATGAGTGACAGGCTAATTTATGAACGAGCAACGAAGGAAGCTATCCTTGCCTGCCTCTCTCTCTTTCTCTCTCTCACTCTTTCTCTCTATCTCTCTCTCTCTCCCCCTCTCTTTGCTGTTTGCGAGCCGCCGACCTCCTCAATTAGAGCTCGCTCTGACAAACTGCTGCTGAGACTCGACTAGGAAATGACTGGCAGCAGAGGAGGCAAACGGCCGTATCCCTCTCCCCAACTCTCTCTTTCTCTCTATCTCTAAACTAAACAATTTCCCTTTGTCTCCCTCCCGGTCGCCCCTCTCTCTCTCTCCTTCTCTCTCTCTTTCTAAACTAACAGCTTTCCCTCCCCCTCCCCCCGTCTTTTCTCTAAACCATCATCTTTCGCTAAAGTAAACTCTGGACTCTCTCCATCACTCCTCTGTCTCTCTCTCACACTCTCCTCTCTTTCAAAGCCTGACACTGAGCTCTCACCCTCTTAATTGGCATCTCTCCAGCCCCTCCCCCCCTCAATCCCACTATCATTTTGCCCCACTTTTTTGGCATATTTCTCTCTCTTCTTCACTCTCTCTCACTGGACCTAATCCACGTCTCGCGCCGCAACCCTCTCACCTTCCTCCTCTGACAAACAAACGTATGAATTGAAGAGTGTTGGGGAGGGAACACCTTCGGAGCGTGACGACCCGGCCGGCTACCGGAGTGACTGATGGAGAGACTAACTAACAAAGTGACAGAAAGACTGACAGGAGATTGGAGGAGCACTGAGAGGGTCGACTGTGAGGCGCTGAAGTAATTTGAAGATTGGCAGACAGGACAGATAGATGCTGATGGGTGACAGCGGAAGATTCGCAGTCCCATCGAACTACCTGAAGCCTGCAGCTCTCACCACCATGTATATTAAATTCTAAGTGATTGTTTCTCGGTCAACTTACCCAGGAGACTCCCAGGCTGATAGATCGCTTAGTGTTTTACCGCTTACTGGTTTGAATGAAAAATGAAACTACCATTGTTTTTCAAAAGTGGGAAACTTTCAAATTATTTAACCGCAGAAGCAGATATGACCCTATTAAAAGGCGAGCAACAATGAAACCTCTAATTACCATGAAGAAAATTGGGGTTTTCTCTTAATGTAAGAACACATTTGTTGACTTTGCGTAGTTGTTCTTAGACATTTTAATAAAGATATTGTTGCATATTATATCTTATGTCACAACAGTTTTGTAAATAAAATGAAAAAGCCTCATTCAAGATCTCCAAGACAACAGTAACTTCATATGTCAAGATGAGAGTGGTATTAAGAAAAATAATTCGATCTATTCAACTATTACCTTTTTACCAACTTCTGACAAACACAATTTCCCCAAAACCCTGTATAGATAATTTTGGATTAAATGTCACAGTTATTATCCAGCAAATGAAATTAGTCCATGAGCAAGACGAGGGTTTGCAAATGAAAAACGCAAATGTTTTTTGACAGCAGAGATTATGATTAGACAGTTCTGATAAAAACATAGATTCCTTTGGTTGATTCCTCCTTTCCTATGTACATAAGTATGTTCATGAGTGAACTTAACTTTCTTTCTGTAGACAAGCTGCAGAGCATCGGAACAAAAGCTAATTTATTATCAACTCATCACTGCAACATTTTCAAACTCAGGTTTACATATTTCTCCTGTGTCTTCTATGACTCTCATAATCTATCATGTGTGCAGTTGTAGATGTTGCGGCAGTAAATTGTTAACAAATGTGTCTTTGGCCGATGCTCTGCAGCTACTTTACACAGGGTTAATCCATCACGCTGATGAATTAAAGATCTGGATAAAACGACAAAGGAAGATTTGCTGAGGAGGATCACAGAGGATAAAGGATTTATCACAACCTGGCAAACCAAAGGTTGTTCTCAAAATTGTCTTGTAATTGATCGATAAGCCACTGATCTATGATCTGTGAAGCATTTGTTAATCCATCAGTTACAACTTAATTAAACTGCTTCTAATGTGTACTGCCTTGAAAACTGTCATTTTGCAGTACTTAACTTTACACTAAACTTGGCCAGGCCTGTCAGTTTTGGTCATAAGTCAGATTTTACATGCAAAAATATTATTATATTGTTTTCTTTTTATAAGCAGACTTCCTCTGCTTCCTCCGATTTGGACAATAGGCACGGCTATCTTAATAATTTAGTTTGTGTATGTAGCTTGGATCCACATTATTTTGGTAGATTGAGTGTAAATGTCATGAAATGTCACAATTTCTGTGATTCTGTGATTAAGTAGATGAAACTCGATCACAGTATAAAATCATTAGATCGCTCACCCCTCGTGTCAGGAGTTAACTGCAGAACAGGGAGATGCAGACATCTCAGCATGACACAACAGAAAAGAGAGGCTGTCTTGTGTGTGTGTGTGTGTGTGTGTGTGTGTGTGTGTGTGTGTGTGTGTGTGTATTGTGATTGCAAGCTGAGCGACCTGCACAGTCCATCTCATCACGGGAATACGGGGAAACAGGACGCCCCATTTAGCATCACTGTCACATACAGTTTCACAGACAGATAAACACAGAGACAGAGTGATTCTGCATGTGTGTGTATGTATCTGTGTGTGTGTGTGTGTGTGTGTGTGTGTGTGTGTGTGTGTGTGTGTGTGTGTGTGTGTGTGTGTGTGTGTGTGTGTGTGTGAGAGAGAGAGCGGCAGAGTTCTAAGAAAAGATGGGATGATGGGTTCCCTAACATAAATAAATCATCAATGTGTGTTGTTGCCTTGGCTGGGTTCACAAGTGGAAGAGGGAGGAGGAGTAGGAGGAGGAGGAGGAGGAGGAAGAGGTGAGGGAGAGTGAAAGAGATGAGGTGGAGAAGGAAACTGCTGGCTGAGGGGGGAACGAGCGGCAGGTGGGAATCCTGATGTCTGCTTTGTGCTTCAAGTGGAACAGAAAACACAAGGGCGTCTGCAGTCAAACTGACGTAATTGGTGCCAAGAATAACCAAACACTTTGGCTGAATGGAAGATCCATGTGAAGGATCATAAATGCAATAATATAAAAACATTTCCACACGAATTTGGATTTAGTTTCAACCATCGCCTGTGTGATTCTACCTCTGAAACACTTTCAAGAAAAACAACTAAAAGTTTTGACATCTCGACAAACTCATCTGCTGTTTTTTTTCTCTGACGGCTTTGATGATGCACAGATGTGATATATTGAGTTTCATCTTTTTCTACAAAGTCAAATGGGTCTTGATGAAAAAACATGTCTGGGTTTCTGGTGAAATGGGCTGTGGAAATTCATGTTCCCCAGAGGATGAATCGTAATGGTTTTGATTAGCTCTGACGTGTCTGTTTTTTTTAATCAAGAAAACCATAACTCTCTTTAAATTTTCGACTTAAATTTAACAACCAACTTTCATTTGAACTCTTAATGGCCCAAGACAGTACAGTATTGAATTGGTGGGAATTGAACATGATACGTTCTATTGACAAACTTTGAATAAACAGACGACAAGTGCTGTGTAGCAGCAGCAGCAGCAGCAGTTGGGACTCGTCGATGTGAGTGAACGCTGTCGATCACGACAACAGCAACGACAAACTGATTGTCCAGATCAGGGTTTTGCGTCGAGTCGAACTTTGAAGGTGAACAGCTGTCCGTGCTGCAGCGGCGGAGCAGCTTCAGGGTTCAGTGGACTGAGTGTAGCAGTCGGCCCCAGCTCAATTAGAGCAGGTCCCTTTTATAGTTTCAGAAAGAAAACTGCAACCATTATTACCACAGACAGGCAAACAGACAGGTTTAACAGGGGAACTGCACTCGTTCTCCAAATCCAAAACACACTGCATGTTTGTTAATGCTGAAGGTTTACACTGAAGCTGAGTTTATGGTTAACACAGGGGGGTAAAACGATTCCTGCTGTAGATAGATACCTTTTGTGAGATCAGTTTGCATCATGTACCCCCCTCCCCACCAACTGCATATATTTAATTTTACTTTTCTTTTTTCATTATTGAACCAGACGATTCTCTGCAGTCAGTCTTTTCATGCTGGAGTCGTGGTGACATGCTGGTTTGCAGGGGAAATACCTGATCCTTTTTTCGACTGAGCTCATGTTGCCTTTACTCCTACCGATCTCTACAAGTCTGAAAAATGCATGGAGAGAACACAAGTAGAACATTCTGACTAACAGATAATGCCGTCATAGCTCTAACTGCAGTTCAGTTTCCTTTTTACGGGAGATCACATCATCTAAGTTATAGCAGCTATAGGTGTTGCTCGGTGTCCCTTTAACATACAACTATAAATTAAACTTAAGTGTGTATTATTATTTGATCATTATTCTCATTTCCTGTCTGACTCAGTGTGCTAGATACAACCTTAACTCTCTCCCTACCTAGGCCAGTGAGGGTGACTAACACTGTACAATGAATGACTAATGCTGGTTTTTACTCCAAATAGAAATTCAAGGGAAAAATTATACATTTATACCATATATTTTTAGGGCACCTGAGGCTGTCACTCTCCCACATAAGAAATAATTGGATGGAAAAAGTTCACCTTGTGATGCATTATGTTATCTCTTCAAAAATATTGATGAGTATTTCTTAAAAGCAGAAAATGTGAGATAGGGTTAATTCTGAATTGGCAGCATCATGTGGAGCTCCTATCGTTGTCATTTAAAAAAAAAAAAAAGACTGTTGACTGACAGAAATAACGATCATACGGTTCAGAGCAATACCAGTAAACAGTATACGGTCTCAAACTCTGAAGTCATCTTCAATACAGCACGATGTTCGATTGGTAAATGATGGTCCCATTTAGAGTCAAATAGACGATAAAGCAACAAAAATACTAAATGAGGCCAAAAATCATTAGATATTAACAGTTGAGCCGCTCCGGGCTGTATATTACCTCATATTAGACTCCTGCTTCCTTGTTTTAGCAGGGTTGCCCTGGACTAGGATGTATATACATCTAAATATTTGCTATCAAATGTTCTAGCATTTACTGCCTACAGCAAAAAAAAACACACCATTTAATGCAATTTCTTTGTTTTAACTTTAATTTAGATATAGTAATCCATATATTTGAGAAAAAAACAACACGAGGTAATTCATTTCCAACAGTACATTTAAGTTGTGCACATGCATTGTAAATGAAGAGTTACAAACGACTACATTTGCACTCAGAATTGATATTTTTTTCATCTGAGTGTTACTCATCCTGAAAGAGTGTGTGTGTGACTATAATACAATGAGGCAGTGAGAGGATGCAAGCGGGCTTGTTGACTCACATAGAGGAGAGTCATTGCAGTGGCAGAATGCTGCTTTGTACACTGAAGATAAGGCTTTTCAGAGTTGAAAGCAAGGGGCTTCACATTATAAATGGGGCTAGTGGCTACACACACGCTGAGCGGGGGTCAAGTTTGGAATTTATCTCAGTACAGTGAACACAAGGAAGGAGCCGTATGAGGTAAACACATTTGTAACAGCTAAACCACTTGTAGATGTATTTGTTTATTGGTGGGATGAGCGTTACGTTGCCCTGGTTTCCATGTGCACTATGTTGAGCGGGGCTTTGTGTTTCTGAGGAGCATCGGCGCAAAGAAACCACTCTGAGAACCATCACAGAAGAGCCATTATGAGTGCACTGTGGTTAGTGTGCGTCACGCATCAAAATGACACAAAAAAGCAAAGGAGCTCTCTGGCATTTTCAACCAGATTTACAGGACTTGACAGAGTGGAAGTAGACCATCATGCAGAGGGCGGAAAGAGAGGCAGGCAGTGGAGAAACAGCGATGACTTGAGATGCGGTTCAATCTAAAAAGGATGAGAGGGAATATTGAAGGTGAGAGGGGAAAGAAATCCACTGAGAGGTATGCACAGAGCCAAGGAAGAGGGCCCAATGGAAACACCAGGCTTTTCGTTCTGCTCTGGAAATATGACATTGGTCTGACGCACCTGATGGTCGGTCTGGAAAATCTATAAACCGGCCCATAAATGTGAAAAGGCTATAGGGTTTGGGGCTTGGAAAAACCTTGTGTATGTGCTGTATCTGACTGTCCTCTCCCTTTACACCGACGCCAAGTAACAGACGCACCCGGCCCATAACCTCACTCTGTTTGTCTGTGAAGGCCGACGGAATCCTGGAAGGAATTTCTCAACATGACAAAGAGACAGAAAACAGTTACCGGCTTAATAAGTCAACTTTTCTTTCACGTCTGATAGGCAGACGCCTCAGATGGAAAGAAAAGAGCACTTTGGTTGGACATATTTTATTTCTTGTGGCTGTATTCTATATTTATTCCAAAATGTATTTTGTAAGGTCACACTGACCTTTGACTTCTCTACTCCTTGAGTCCGAGTCATCATTGTGCCAACTAAGAAGACTTTTGCTCAATTCTTTTTGAGATATTATGAACAATGGGACGGACATGTGGATGGATGGATGGTAGAAAGGAGCATTATGCTGTTGTTGGTGCAGAGAGAGAAAAACAAATTACATTTATTGATTAAAGAACGTGGTTCATTTAATTTCTAGAGGAATAAGGCGCTCTGCATCTCTCTACTCTAAAGACTGTTTCATAACCGGTTGTGTGTTCCTTTGTGTGTGTATTTCTGTGTGTATTTGTCTCCATGTTTGTGACTGTATCTGGCTACAGCAGCTGAGTTATGTTGAGCGAGAGACAATGGCACGATCCTAAAGGTCCAGAGCCGAGCATGCTGAGATTCATTTCACTGCCGTTTAACAGGGCAGTGAAATGAAGTCCCAGCAGTCGCGGCCTGCTCCCACTGTCACCCTGTGTGCGAGTCTGTCTGTGTTTCTATTTGTAAACGTGTGTGTGTGTGTTTTTGCCCATTTGTGCATGTGCGTTTGTGCCAAAGAGTTGTGTTCTGTCTGCACAACAGGGCTATGCCTTCTGACTCTGCTATTATGAGGATACGTACCCTCGCTGACTTCCTGCTTCTCCCCCCATCCCATCCAACAACCTCCCACCCCCGCAACCAACCCCCCCTCCCCCTCGCACGTCCACTCACATTGGTGCTGTGGGCGGTTTCGCGTTCCATCACTTCCTGCGGCTGACTGTCGGGGCGGATCAGGGCGCCGCGCGAGTCTAATGCTGACGAGCTGAGACAGCCCTGGTCTGACTGGGAGGGGTCTACTGGACCGAGCACAATCTGCCGACCCCCCCACCCCCTCCTCCGCCGACAAACACACATACGCAAAAATAAACAATCACGTACTGTAGAGAAACAAACCACACAACACCGCTGTGCAAATCCAGAGTGTATGCATGCATAACTGTGTCACTACAGTACAAGTATGAGTCATACCAGGAGGCATAAGGGTGCTTTATAAAAAATGGCTGGTTAGGATTTACTACTATAAAAATAGGCTTATATGCTATGGGTCAAAAATATGACTGATGATCACCATGAACAGCAGAAGACCCATTCTTAGTCTTTAGGGCCAAAGCCTGGAACCAATCAGCCATCGGTTCCTACATGACCAGTACCAACCGGACTGAATCACAATGCAGATTTTGGTGACTCATTTCGGTGCATGAGCAACAGAATGTGAGGAATCACCACACGTGCCTGGTTAACATTACACCTAACTCTTGTGGCAACACATTTTCTACATGGCTCTGGCGGCACGTAACGTTAGCTTGCAGCCACCTCAAACTCGAGTTGACATGAAAACAAAATGGCAGTCGAACGCGATGCTGTATTTCACGTGTAAGGATTCCGACATTGGGACGTGCACCAATTGCTCTGAAAACAATCCAGTGTAAACGGAGGAATACGGCAAATATAATGAAGTACTTGGCAGCAAACAATCACTTAAAAGCAGAGGTATGCTCCCTGTTGGACTGTGTGACCTCGTGCCGAGCACATCAACTGGCAGTGTGGGCGTCCCTGGCCCGGGCGTTGAGGAGACCTGTGATGACTACTTTGGAGCTGGAGTATTTAGCTGTATTAAGCTCTGAAACTGTGATTCATTGTTAAATTACTGCAGTTGGGTTAGGGGTTTATTGATTACGTGATTTTGTTATGTACATTTATTTACAGTTCTGCACTTATTTATGCTTGTATATTTAAGTCAAGTATACTTTGAACTGTTAAGGGTCATTATGTCAAATTTGAACTTCTAGTTTGTCTAAGCGATAAAAGAAGAATAGAGCACCAAGCACAGGGACAGTGCTGTGAGGGAGAATGAGCTGTGATGCAGGAATCCAGCCTCTGCTGCTAGATATTGCAATGAGGGCTGGAGGAGGCGACGGCCTGTTATCTGGACTGTGTCACATCTACACCTGCACACCATCTGCGTATGTGTGTGTGACTGCGAGCATGTATGTGTGTGTGTCTGCACTTGCATGTGTGCACTCATCATGAAGACGAAGACCCAGGGCAGACACACAGCCGGGGAGTGTGTGCACGCTCACTGACAGATGTGGTTATACATGATAAAATGGCTGTTAAAAGGAGACGAGCTAGTGTCGGGATAAAGATTCGGGGGCCGACGAGAAGAGATGGAATGAAAAACTGTCTGACAGAAAAAGGCTAACAGTGCGGAGAGGGGGAGGGCTCGGCGGAGACTTGACAGACAGAGTTCAAATAATAGAGAGAGGCAATGATAGAGAGTCAATGGGATGGTGAGACAATGGAAGGACAGACAGGTTCTGTGTGTGGGGGGGGGGGGGGATGGCGGAACAGTGGCTTTTTGTTCAAAGTTACAAAACAGAGCATCTACAGCTCTGTGTGATCTTACAACAATCTCCTCACCGCACTGGGACGAAGGAATCAGGGAGAGTGAGAGTTCACTACAGTCACCATCACCATTTCACACTCTCTAAATCCATATTATTGATTATTGATTAACTGGCTGGAAGAGAGGACAGAAGACAATGATGGTGGAGGGTCTATATTGATTATTGTTCACTCCTTCTGTCACCTCAGAGCCTTTCCTTAGTTCTACTTCGCAGGCTGAGAACTAAAACACCTTCAGCTGGAAACTCTTTCCCTTATCTATTCCCTGTGCTCCCTCCATTTCTCCATACTCTTTTCACTCTATTAATTCAGTTTTTTCTACTGTTTATTCTTTATTTTGTTAAAGGTAATACGCCTTTATAGTCGAAACTCGTTGTCGTGCCCATTTCTCTATGATTAATACATTTTGAATATTTCATGAAAATTATCTTATCAAACATGCATGGCTAATCCCTCTTTACTTGAGTTTCAAATGATCCCACTTATCAAGGCCCCATGTTGGTCCTTCAGGGCACTGAACAAGGGCCACACACCCTCCAGTTCTGGATGACCATGGATCCCAGTGCATCTCCTCTCATTTCCTTTTGTCTTCATATTGAAGTTTTCTGGGTACAGAGATCTACATATTTTCCGAAACAGAAAAAGTTATCTGCTCAAACTGTGTTTTCCAAAAGGGCAACTTACAATTTCCCCAAGTCACCCATAGCCAGAGACCCTGAGAGCTGTTACTGAGCCGCTGAGAGACCAAATCTAAGATGAGCATACTTAATAAAATGAATAGGACTGTTTGGGGTTGCAGGGTAGTGGACCCTCTCCCCCGGGATCTTTGTGCATCTCTCTCTCCCATCATGTCCCGACATTTCTGTCAGCTACGGTAAAGCCTCAAAATCCTCCCAAACTACTTAGAATTACAGGGGAAATAAAACAGTCAGGCAAAAGATTGTGGTTACATAAACTTCTGAGACCAATATCCAACAGCAGCCACACAGCCCTGCTGTCTGCCTCTTTACACAAGAACCACCATCTCCCCCAGTGTGCACGCCTCCACCAAGGCTAATGTCCTATCTCACCATGTCTAAAAGAAATTGTTCCAAGAAACAGCAAATATGAAACCATCCAAAACATCCCTCTGAAGCGAGAATCCATGAGACAGTATCTGATATAATACACATGCCAAGTGTGAAGCTGATAAGATTAATAGCTCTCGAGATATCTGAGGTACATACAGAGAGATAGACTAGGTTCATATATATTGTAAAGACAGTCCGGTTTGATGTGAAGAGCCACTGGTCGGCCTGAGGGCGAGCAGGAGAGATTCAAACTCCACCGCTCCACCAGCTTCTCAGTCCATCCCTCAGATCCGCTTCTGTAAGAAAGCGTGAGGCGAAGGCGCGGTGACCAGTGGCCTCTTCCGAGAAGTGTCTGATTAATCTGACTGGTTTGAAATGAACGGCGCAGCCTGACACAGCGAGTCGCGGTGACACGCCAACAATCACCACACTGCAGCGTGGCATCTGCCAGCCATTTGAAATGCAGCGCTTGACAAGCTGCGATGGAAGAGGAAATGAGCAAAGCCGCTTTTCTGTGATATGTCACAAATCATTTTCATGGCAACTCGGAAGGGGGGGGGGGGGGGGGGGGGGGGTCGTGACATCAAGCCGCACAATAGCTTCATCTTTAAAGCAGCCGAAAGTCCGTCCGCTGATTCCAGTTCTGGAAGGAGAGTTGGACAGAGATTAGTGAGAGGGAGCGGCGAAGAGAGGATGGGAAGTGGTCGATGACTGACAACTCGTTTATTTACTCTACCCTTCTCTTTCCCTTCTCTGTACCGAGCCGCTGAGGAGAACTCTCCGTTTTTTTTCCTCACAGTCTGACCTGTTTGTTTGACACAATACACAACGACAGGGGAAAAACAAACTGGATCTCGCATGCCAGCCGGGTCTCGCATGCGGCGGAGAAACCTCTCCTTCGCTTTTAATCCAAAATGCTGCCAAATTCCATGGGTCAAATGAAACCAAACCGACCGGCCGGCGAGGGGCCTGGCAGGAATGTCACAGGAGCACGCGTTGGCAGGTGTTTTCTCAGCGGGGGAAAAACACGAGGAGAGGGTAGTACATGAGGCGGGGGAGGATAAGGACGTTGTTGCCGGACTCCTGTGAGATTTCCACTGTATTTTCTGGGATTGAGCTGTTCATGTGAGGCTCTCACATCCCCACCGGGTGCCAAGGCCATTATTGACCTATGAGTCAATGTGTGTGTGTGTGTGTGGGTTCGTCTCCCAGACATGAATAACCATTGTAGCCTGATTGTATCTGAAAATACTCTGGAAGAAAGCAAGACTATGGTTTTATCATCGCAGATTATTATCATGGTGTCTGACTTTTTATGAGATTTTAATCCAGGAATTTATCCGTACACCTGCTCTTCAGGAAGCTCTTCATCACCAGGATAGCGTGTGATGAAGCTAGTGGAGAAAAATGAAATATTCATGAGCAACACACCACTGGACCTTGACACGACCTTCAGCTCACTGGTCGGGATAAATAAACTCAATTCACTTTGCACTTCACAGCTCATTCTCAATACAAATTTCCATCCTTGCGCTGAACCCATAACATAAGGTGCGTGCGCTTTAGGAGAGGTGGAAAATTAAGTGTTGATGGAGGAAAAACTATCTAGTGGGGAGAATGAAATACGAGGTTTATCTGCTGGATGAGAGAAAGGATGAGAGCTGGAGTCAGACCTCTTCTGCTGCGGTGTTGGTTCTACGACCGGATGGAAAGGACTGACTCTGACACAAAATCACATCCACACACACTCACACACACACACACACATATGAAAAGATAGGTCATGCTGGCTAATCCAGGCTAGCTCCAGCAGACCTATAGGGGGCCGGACTAATCCTGTTATCGGGCCCAACAGATGCTGTTGACAGAACAATAAGCGGGGGGGCCAATATTGCAGCGCGGCCCCGAGGAGGTCATGAGCCAAACTCATCACAGCAGCAGCAGGATCGCTGGCTGGCAGAAGCAGGGCCGAGCTCCGCGCCGGTCACACACACCGGCTCTCCTAGGCCGAGCACCTCATGCGACAGCGGTTCAAAGTGATGTGTTCCCTGGTGTGTGCACCCCTTTCCGTTTTGTCTGCAGCGTCAGAGGGTGTAGAGTGTGGTCTTTATAAAGCCGGGAGTACAGTAGACCCAAAGCATATCAAAAAAATAAATATATATATACAGAGCCCAGACCGCACATTCATAACCACTGACATCCACCAACAGAGAGGTTTTTCAGTCTGGATGCTTAGGAAGGTAAACACATTAAACAACACAACGACCAACATGTAGACGACAATGTCTGCATCTAGGTGAATGAATTCAGACGACTGAAAGTGTATTTAGAATCACACTTTGTCTGTTTTCAGCCATACAACTGAATAAAAAAGAAAACAAAGACACAAAAGAAGAACAAACACAGTTTAACACATGAAACAAGAAGGCAAAGGTTAGAACTTTAAATAAAACAAACTACTTTTCTCCCGGGCAGCTCAAACATATCCATCCACACCCAGTCATTCACAGGGGACCCAACAACCCACTGGTTGGCGCAGGTTGCACTTTCAGACATCAATTTAGTTTTTCCTTTTTCGTATGAAGGACATTTTTAAATCTGCAATTGGAACAGTTACATTCTTCATTCTCTCCCGGGTTAAATGTCTGCAGCAAGTTTTTATCAGCTTCTTTATTTTGGCAGTCTAGACGCTACTGCAAGACATTATGAGGTGCATTAAACTTCCAGGCTATCGTGCATAGATAATACATTTTTTGTAATGCACTTTATTCAAAACAAATTGATGGATGACATTTTACCAACATGCAGCTGGCACGACAGCGCCTCAGTTTCCGGGGAATCTGTGCCATCAAACATGACTCACTAGGGAAATAACAAAAAATAGAGAGGCAAACTACAGACAATGGGAAAAGGAGTCAAATGCCTTTTTGGCAGGTTTAACCATGTTTAAAAAAACACGTATACCTGCTAATTTGTTGTAGATCTTAACAAAGATGTGAGGTGCTGTCTTCCTGTGTGTGTGTGCGTGTGTGTGTATGTGTGTGTGTGTGTGTGTGTGTGTGTGTGTGTGTGTGTGTGTGTGTGTGTGTGTGTGGGCGTGAGTGTGCGTGAGTGTGTCTGTGTTTTCTTCCAGATCATAGAAGAAAGACAGTGCCTGAGGCTGCTTCGCTTTGTGTCTCAACTTCCAGCATAGGATCCTTTCTTCTGCACACATCATAACACCTCGATACAGATACAGTATAGTATAGCAAGCACGCGTACACACACACACAGTCTTGCACCATATCACTTCACCGATCTCTCCAGCAGCAGCAGCTCTCGTCACGCTAACATATCTGGACCTGAATCTGAAAATATCTGGATGATCCTGAAACAGCCAGTTACCCAGCCCCTCGCCACACACACACACAAACACAGGTGCACTTCATGGGTCAGCTCTGCCTGTAACACACACTGCAGTCGCTCATCGTTCACTGTAAAGCATAAGAGGATGCGACATGTGAGAGAACAGCGAGGCAGAGTAGAAAATGAAAAAGAAAAACAGCGAGAGCAACGTGAATCCAACTCTACAACAGGAGGCTTGTGACTGACACTGCTCATAACGAATGGGCATGAGTGGTGACACACATATTCATTTAACAATCCCACCGTGCAGGCCAGTCATGCATGAGAGCAGAAATAACAATGACGTTGGCTGCGTGGACGAGGAAGTGTTTTCCTCCCCTCTCCCTGACTTTCTGGTTTGTGTCCCAGTTTAACTAAATCCCATTAAAAAACGCTTTCATCTCACTGCACTTCATTACTGTCATAAATGCCGCGGCTCAGCCCAGAGAGAGGCAGGGATTAGACGAGATGAGCTCATCGAAAATGTTACACTCTCGAACCCCAGCAGGCCGTTTAATAAAGACTCCCACTTTAAATTCGACATATTGGATTATCCAAATAGACCCTCCAGCGCAGAAGGTGTCACGAAGGTCGCGCTTGCTGTGGCATGTAGAGGCATGTGCGTCCTACTTAGGCAAACGATGCACCGGATCATGACAGCATAGGTTTCTGCTCCTTTTCTTTGCTCTGAATATGAGGATGTGCAGACAAACGTCCCTGGAAAATGTTCGCCAATTCATAGAGGAGATGATGAGAGAAGGGAAAATAAAGAGCAGCTTTGCAGGCATAATCGGGGAAAGCGAGAGGGAGGGAGGGGACGGCAGGGAGGGAGCTTGATATTGTGTGTCTGATTGGATGCGATGGGTCAGAGGCTTTCACGCGCATTTATGAATGCTTATTTTAAGCAGAGCCCAAGCTGGGCTAATCTTTACTGCTCGCCTGAATGAGGGTGCTGATTAAAAGCTAATTATACGCTACAGATTTGGCCTCTGGTGAAGTCTCTGCTGATTTGACACGGCTTGGACTCTGGCCTGGGTGCATGCCTGTGGGCTTAGGCTCCAGATAGCCACGTGCGTGTGTGTGTGTGTGTGTGTGTGTGTATGTGTGTGCACGTACAAATCTTTGGGGAACAAGACGTCAGCATGCATGATGGACGCTGTGAGGTGTGTGCTCGTAACATCGACATGAGACTGAGGCACAATTCTCAGGCACTTGTGCTTTGCTTGATTATAACCTGTTTACTTCCACTCCATCAAATGTCAAAGGAAGATTTGTTTATGCATCTATAATAGTTATCCAGTAAAATATGATAATATAAATCTGCAGGGGTCATTCTACTGTATTATTTAGTTTTCCCACACTGTTTATATTTCTGTATTTCTACCCAGATGTATGGTGGAGTTTTTACTAACCAATAGTGATATTGACAAAATGTAATTAGAGTTGATGCATATGCAGAAATGCCAACAACAAAGGACATATTATTGCTGCTGTTTTTCTCTTCCAAGGAGGTGATAATTTTGTCTGCTTTTGTTTGACTGTTATTTCGCAGTATTGTACAAAAACTACTTGACAGATTACCAGGAAACTTGGTGGGAGGATTTGGTATGAGTCAGAGAAGAACTCATTAAATCTTGCTGTAAATCTGGATCAGGTTCTTCAACAATGTGAGGGTGTATTTCAACGTTTCTTCTCGGTTTCTCAGAGAATGATTCATGGATCTTTATGAAAAGTCAACATGTTTAGGGGACTGACTTTTATGAGTGTGTTAGAATTGGTGTAGAACCCCCCAAAAATCTGGAGATAGTGGATTCATAAGGTGAGTGTTGAGCCTTAAGTTTACGCTGTAGCCTATTTGTAAAAGTGTACACTACGCAGAGCCCCTACGCCGTACAACCTGAACTGCACCTCCCCTAAAATGTCACCTCTCGTTTTCTTCGTTGCAGTTCTAAAGGAAAAGTAATTGCTCTTCAACAGCTATCAGCTCCAAATCCAACACCATCCGCTTAGTAACACTTGCCATTGTTCTAAAGTAAATAGAGACGATGGAGAATTTGTTAATGGGTGGACGAGCAATATTGAAAAACACATTGTTTTCAAACCAAAACTATTTTTGCTCAAGTCAAGTTTTAATCCTCATCTATACAAAGACACTGGATAACACTTATCACTTGAACACTGGGCAAGCACGTACCGGTCTACACAACCATTGCTCTAATATAAGCTCATCTTCTATATGCATATAAGCAGTTGTATGATTGTAAACTGCAGAAATTTAAACAGCTGTGAGCAAAGACAACAGGGTCAGCAACACTTGTAATTGATTTTCCATGTAACGTTCTACACTGGAGGCTAATGGTGTTTTTTAGTTAAACAGCTTAAACATCTAATAAATTGTTCATTTTATGAGCATTTCATATGCATCATTAGTTATTTACATAAGGGTTATATCTGACATTTATTTTGGTTATAGCTGATAGGGACATGCAAGCCGAGGTTTCTTTTTCACCTGCCTCTGCTCTTTTACGAAGTCGCGTCTTTCCCTCCTCTTTAACATGTTTGTCTTTCATCCCCCTCTATGTGATCTCTCACGGGGCCTCTCTCTCCCCTTCCCCTCCTTAAGCTGCCACTCCACCGCTCAATCACACAGACACGCTGGGGTTAATATCCCTTATGAATCCAGAAGGGAAGAGAAAAACAGAGCGAATGCTTTGCTGCCTGTTTAGCATCTTGTCCTTGACATCGTTGCTCCTGCGGCGTGGCAGTATCTCACGCCTCTGACCTTCCTGCAGGAACTGGTCCCAGTGCCTCGGCACAGACGCAGAAAACAACGTGTCTCACAGCCAGTAGCCTTCCGGGTGTCTCACAGTCCGTGGCTATTTGTGTCTCGGGCGATGACACAATCAATTTGTTCAACTGCTTATTTTCTTACCAAAACCGGACTACTTAAAGTGAGTATTTCAGTGAAGCAGCACATGAATATGTATTAGCTATTCAACAGCTGCATAACAGGGGTATTTGTTTTTAATAGCTGAGAAATAAAGGCTCATATTTAAAAGGGTTGAAAAAGTCCCAGTGCCTTAAATATTCCACACAAGCCACAAACCTTGGGGTGGTCTTAGACTCAGCAAGAAGGTTCACGGTTTGAATCCCAGTTCGGAGTTTGTAGTTCTCCCTTTGTCTGTGTGGGTTTATTCATGCATATTGGGGTTATGTTAACTGCACACTGGCGACCTGTACAGGGGGTCAGCTGGGATTGGCTCCAGCTCCCCATGACCCTCAAAGGGAGGTGGTATAGATAATGGATGGATGGATCTCCTATACATGCGCAAATACAGCATATAGACTACATATCCATTAAATCTGTGCAATTGTAATTATACTGTGCAATCATCCTGTGCCACTGCACTTTTGATCATGTAACTAATAATATCTACCCATTATATCTGTTTGCAGTTAAATACATATATATATGACTGTTCAATTTGAACCCTCTGGCCAATAATCCTGTAAAAATGTTTATATTGCACAAATCTTTTTCTCGTGTTTAACATTTTCATATACTCTTTTTTATTTTCTATTAATGCCCAGCACAATAATACCACAGCAAATCCCTTGTTTGTTCAAACCTGTTCAATTTGAACACTCTATATTTGTTCTATATTTTTGCCTGTTTCCCATTGTTTGTAATATTTTGACCAGTGTTTAGTCTTTAATGACCATTTTTATCATTATCAATATTATAAATGTTTTTTTGCCATATTTAATCTTCTTATTTGTTGTTGTTTTTCTAAAGCTCTGTCTTATTATTGGCTCCCTTATCTTTGAAACCCTTTGAACTGCACTAAGCTGTTGGAAAGGTGCTATACAAATAAAGTTTGACTGACGGACTTACTGATTGATTTTCAATTGTGCCACGGTTGGTGCATTTTCATGTTTTTTCACATCCACCACATTGTAAAATCAGCCTCTGCTGCTGATCTCAAGACAGCGAGGCAACAGCCTGCAGCTGCTCAGGTGTCTTGTCAACAATAGAGAGAGGACGACTCTACACGCTCACCTTCATGTCAAGGACAAGATCATTCACAGCGAGAGCACACCTGGTCACTGGCTGCATGCATGTGTGTATGTATGTGTGTGTAGACTCAAGAAAATGGGGAATTTGTTTAAGAGCTGGAGTATGACTGGAGGCATCTTGACAACTCCGACCTTCCCTCTCAAAACTCCCACTCTCTCGCTCTCTCTGTATCTCTAGCTCTCTCTCTGCATCCCCACTTCTCTTTTTCCTCCTCCACTCCTCTTGCCTGTCTTTATTATTAGTGGCAGCTAGAGGCAGTGGACCGGAAAATTCCCATCGAGAAACAAACCCACATCTGCATATTACAGCCCTGTTTCACGTCTGCTATGAGCGAATAAATTAATACATGAATAACAATGAAAATCATCCATTAGTTGCCTCACTCGCTCTTTAAATGGCATTGTGTGTGTGTGTGTGTGGGTGGGTGTTTGAGTTAGGAGGAGCTCTAGTCGTCTCTCTTGGCCATGCTCACCAGGGAAGGGAGCGTATTTGCATAAAACCTCTAAGAAGTGGTATACCTGAAGTACAGTTGGTCAGATCACAAGTCAGGTGGCAACAGATGTTGGGACACAAACAAGTTCAAGGCCAGAAATATAATATTCCATATATTGATATAAAAAAAAAAATGACCATTACGTTTCATCCCTGTCTGTTTGTTTGTTGCTTGGTTTGTTTGTTTTTGTTGACACTATTACATAAAAACTATTGGATGGATTAGAAAGAAACTTGATGGTAGGATGTGGTAATCCTACCATCGAACACAATACATTTAATGCAGATACAAATTAAGAAGCAGATATAGAAAGTCTAGAAAAGCGCTAAATAAATACAAAACCTATATATGTTTTTGCGAGACAATTTAAAAAACATCTCTTTGAGAATCATTTTAGATCGTGAGTTTGTGCAATTTGGTGTGGATTCAGATAAAAATGTGGATCTAGAGTATTTAAATCTGTTTTCATAGGGGGACCTTTGGGCCTAGGTGGAGTTATGACCTTTACTAATTGCCATTCTCACACTAAAAGCATATTCAAAAATTTTGCAAAACCATTTTTTTTTTAACCCTTTAAAGGAAACATATAAAGCTCATGTTCAGGTTCATAATTTTGAAACTGGGTTGTTACTTTTTACATGCTCTGATTGGCAAACTGGCCCACTCTGTTGTGATTGGTCAGCCGCTTCAGCATGTTTTCCACTATTGTTAGACTAGCTGCTAGGTGTGCATTATGCAAATGTTGTAAGCTTGTCACATCCCATCATGATTCCCCGGTATTATGGTACGGACTACTGATGAGGGGCTTCAGGAGCTTCAGGAGCAGTGTTTTCTGTGGGGGAGGGGGGCTCCCTTACTGTGGACTATGGACTTTTTTTTTTTACTTTGCAGACCATTTATATTTCCAAATAATCTTTTAACACACTGAAACAGCAGGTCCCCTTTTAAAACCATTTGTTTTCCTGTGCATTTGATTGACTAATTTATTTTCAATTTTAAAACCGGGACATCACTGCACTTTACAGGCACATACTGACAATGTATTTCCTTTTTATTCTTTTAGTGTGCTTTTATTCTATTTTTCAAATTGAAGATTCAAGGAAACTAGGGCTCATATTTATTATAGTGCAGATTGATAAATGATAGTGATTTGGAGGATTTAAGACAAAATAATTACTTGACTACTTCACTGAGTCTTCTCAAATTCACTGTCCTCTTCTTCATTGTTCTTTTAAATGCATGTCTTTGACCTATGTGAAACATTTTGAGTTACCTTTCCTTTTGAAATGTGGTGTGCAAATGAATCCGCATTTCCTCAATCATCATAAGCCCCTTATATATTACTATGATGAATACGAATAGAAAGATGGTTAGGTTTTTGTGTTGATATCCAGCATCCTGTGATGTAGGTTGTATGCAGATGTGAAAAATATAATTGTTTCCCAGAGTGAAATGAAAGCACAGGAACGTAAGAAGGTGATGGTGTGTGTCCTGCCTCTGTGAGCGTGTTTAGGTGAAACGCTGCTGTCATCGGCGCCAGTGAGATGTCCATTTCTGTGTTTGTTAGCGCATCACACATGCCCTCCTCCCACTCTCACTCTTGTCCCTTTCCGCTGAGTTTACATCTGTTTACCAAAGCCTGTCTGCTTCAGTTTCATGTACGACACGGCGAGGGTCTCTGGAGGTCGGCCACGTGTCCCACTAAGCAAACGCTCTGAACACTGTCAGAATACTTTGCCGTTGAATACGCTCATTCGATGTGATACAAAGGCTCTCGAAGGGATTAGATCAAACAAAAAAGATGCTTTAACATCCCAATGCAGGCAGATGAAAAAAAACTCAGTGACCCTCCGCAAGAGGCAGTTATTACATCCCATGGTGCATCACTTACGTTGGCAAGGAAGTGGATGTGAGGGATGAGAGGTATGTATGAACTTTGGGAACTGCTAGGCTGAGCAAACTTTCCGGGGCCCTGTATTATCTGTCCATTAGCAGACAGGCCATCCTTGCTCTGTAAATGACTGTGTTTGTCTGCGTCGGCTTCTTGCTCTCTCTCCCTCCCGCTCTCTCTATCCAATCCAGCCTCTCTGTCTCCTCTCTAATCTTTAGCCCTTCCCTCCATCCCTCTATCTCCGTCCGGCTGATGTGATCCTTCCCCTCTTTGAACCTCCATCTTCCTTGTTCCACTGCCTCACCTGATTTACCTGCCCCTTTTATTCCTACTACCTTTTCCCCTCTCTAAACTCCATCCCCTCCCTGGATACAGCTGGTAATAAGTCACTCTGCTGTAATTTTGCCCCTTTTAAAGGACTGTAATGATGGGGCTCAGAGGATGGCTAAGGTGCAGGTTAGATTGGGTTGGGGGTGGATGGATGGGGGGGTGGGGGGGGGACTCTTCCATACCCAGAAAGAAAAGCCTTTTACAGGCTTTTTTTTGCAATGTGCCACTGGGAGAAGAGAGCGAAATTGGCCAAAACAGAGAGAAAGAGACAGATGGATGGTCTGCAGCTCACACAAATTACCTTTTTTTGTTTTCTATAGGATCATTTATAATCCAGTTTGTATCGGAGGAACTGGAAAGTACAGATTCTCTATAAAACTACTTTCAGAAATGCACTAGACTCCAGATTATCTCCTGATATCATCCAGAGGGTGTACGTGAGAATACAAATGTCCGAGTCAGAGACCCCGGACTTTCACTGGAGTTTCTCCTGCCAGCCCCCGTAAAAACCCCGGATAATGTCCGGTTGACTCCATGTGAGAAGACGGGATGCATGGTGACATATGTAACACGCGACAGACACAAAAATGAAAGAAAAAAAAAGAAAAAAGCAAACAAATATCTCAGGAGGAACCACAACAGGAGTCGATTATAGAGCTTTTTACATTCAATCAATCAATTTGTCTTTCACAGTTTTCTCAGTATCAGCGTCTATGTTTACCGATGTGAACACTTTTATTTGACAAAATAAACAAGACAGAGATGACGTGCATTTATGTATTATTTATCTCTTATTTTAAGTTCTATATATTAGGTTGCAATTTTTGTTTCTATTTATTTATAGTTATTCATAATGAAGTTTATGGATAAACAGTGAAATATTTAAAAAGTGTCTTTAACTGCAAAGGGAAAAAATCAGGGATAAAATATTTTTTTAACGAAACCTTACCTCATCATTATGCATCCAACTGTGGGTAATGGTGTGGTTTGATTTTCTTGGCAACTTTAAGCCCGAAACATTGGGTGACCTGGTCTCAGGTGGGATGTTCCATGTGCTCCCAAAAGGAGGGGGAATTATGAATTTTCTCGTATAAATGTAAATAATAGTCAGTGGTTATGACTAAACAGTTTTGATATTGTAAACAGAAGAATCAATTCATATTTGATGTTGAGAATTTTGATCTTTGAATGAAAGGAGTTAAACTCTATTTGGAGATTGAGAATAACAGAAGGGCACAGTGAGAGCAAATGAGGGCAACTGTGAGCGATACAAAGAGTAAAGGGTCGTCTGAGATCGCTGACCCAGCAGCTAAAAAATGCTGTTGAAATTGACTGATATTTAATGACATTTAAAACATTGGCAAACAGCTCGATTTATTTAGCAGATACATCACAGGCGGCTCTGGCTCTGTGGGTCTGTGCGCACAGGTCAGATAAGGGCTGATAGTGAGCTCCGCTTGGCCTTCTAGCCGCTCGACCTGTCAGAGCCCGGGTAAACACAGACATCGAGTGATTTCTGAGAGACGCGCCCCTCTCCCTGTGGCTTTATGAACGTCGCTCCTCGTGTTTCTCGCTCCGCTGGGCCCTGTGTGTGAACCCGGCATGCTTTGCCGACCTTTTCCCAGAGTTTGAACTGCCGTCATGGACGGGGCGCTCCCTGGGGCAAAGCGGAGAGCAGGGAGAGAGGAAGGACTGTGAGCGGGGGGATCGGGGGCGAAGGGGTGGGAACAGAGTTCAGGACTCCACAGCCACATCACATTTCAGGAGATGTGTACACCTGCCCACTGCAGACAAAGACAGCACAGGGAAAACGTGCTATTTGAAGAGTTTTAAAGCAAAAAGATATATAAAATAGGCCACTGCAAAACCATATTTACCCTAATAGAGTATGAAACCTAGTACATTGTAATTTATGTTTTTGATTTATTACTAGAGACACAACTACCACCACAAAAAAAACCACCACCACAAAAAAAACCTCTGTCCTTAACCCTCAACAAGAATAAGGAAAAACTACCCATAAAATTTTTAACAGGGTAACATCCTGTTGAAGCAAGTATATCTCCAGCACCTAGGACACAGCCATCAACCAGCAGCACTCATAGGCTTTCATAGCAACTGATCAAACCGACCAAACAGAGAGCGGCGACGTTCAACAATTTAGAAAGATCATAAGAGACACACACACCAACAATGTATGCACGTGCATGTCCAAAGGCGGTGGGAGGAGAGAAGTCATGTCACTCCGCTTGGGGGGGGGATATATATAGGGAAAATGGCGATGCAGCACAAAAATAAAACGCAGATGCGCCAAAGCATTCATGCAGAAAATCCTTGTCTTTAATCCAATTCCACACGCTTTATTAAAACAGAGCCAGGCAGATAGAATCAGACAGGGACCATGATGAAGGGACTAACGATGAAGAGACGGCTCACGTTACACAAACATACAAAAACACTACACCCTACAAAAAAAGTGCACAAATCCGACGTGAGTGAGGAATGGAGGACCGTGTAAAAAATGCAAATGCAAATTATCTCTCTCTCGTTCTCTTTCTCTCAGAAAACACATGACACATTTATGCTTCCTCACAAAGCTGCGGAAGATTAGCCCAACGGAAAATACAAACAGCCACACACAGGCAAACAGTGTGCAGTCAGTCTGTTAGATTTATAGATCAACAGTCTGGGCCACAGCAGATCAGGCTGCTGTTCGCTCTCCGATGCCTTCTCTCCTTCCTCTCTCCACACCCTTCTGTCATCATTTGATCTTCTGCTCTAAAAACGGGAGATGATTTATCGCTCTGCACTATTAAGCCGTATGTGTGTGTGTGTGTTGTGTGTTATCTGCATGTCCACAAGGCATTTCTTTCAGGGGTGTGGTCTGTTTTGTTCATTCGTCTCTCATCTTTTTGGGCATGTCTGGCTCCGTCACCACGGCCAAAATTGATAACAATGCCAATTATGCAGGATAAGGGCCCATCTCCCTCAGAATAAGAGTGTTTCTGATGCTCATTGGTGGGTCAGAAGAAGTTCGAGGACTCCCAGTCTCAACACTGAGGACGACGTGAACTTAAGGCTAAAGGAAGTACAGGGTCACTCCCTAACAAACACACACATGAAAGTGTGAAAATCAACACACGCTTATGTAGCTGAAAGAGTCGCCTCTTATTTATAGATCATATTTATACATAGAGGCCATGGATTATACATAAAGATGGTTGACACGTTTCACCTCCTCACATTGTGAATAAAGAAAGCTAACACATCCCAGATAATAGTGCCACCATCTTGCACTTTTGACGTCATTTGGCATTTACGAGCCGCAGTAGTGAGGTCCAGACAATACATCTGCTCCACCAATCGCATGTCAGACTCAGGTGTCAAACATGATCTTGACTAGAGCTACCTAAATGACAGACGTCATCTTTGAGAAAAAAAGATGTATTTAATTTATGTTCTTTGTCTTTTTTAGCTGACTCTCCTTCTAAAAGCATGATGGAGCTTGGTTTTTTTGTTATGTGTCCTTGAGTCTTGTTCTGAACTCTATGTGATACCTTTAGTGTGTAACATACAAAAAACGTGAGGAAGCAGATCACTGCAAAAACATATATAAACGCCACAGCTATAACACATTCGAGCAATCAAACCTCTCAGATGACAAATCAAGTGGACGGCAAACAAACTCGTCCCAACTTCTGAAGGTGTTTCCCAGAGAGACGGATATAATGAGATAAGTAGAAAAATAGATTGCATCTGGACTCGATCTTCTGTTTTCACCAGGAATCTACGTTGAACCAATCACTCTTTCATGTCACCTGCATGGGCTCCCTTGGATTCTTATGCGGATAATGATAATAATAACAATAATAAAAAACACAATTACTGAACAAGGCAGATTTTTTTGGATGATGTAAATCGGCTCTAATCTGTGCATCTGTCAAATAACGACCCACCAGCAGTCCCTGCTCTGCTGGAGTTTTTTATTTTTTTATTTTTGCAGTGGCATTGAAAGATTGCAAGCGTTGCCACAGTTTTTCTTTCTTGACAGGATGAAATATAGCCAACATTAACAGGTATAAAAGAACCATCACAACCGAAAAAATACTGGAAGTTCTTCTTTTGTTATGTTTTTGTTTGCTAAATCAGCTTTATTTTATATCCAGGAAACTCTATTTGCTTCAGCCTGGTGGTGACTAAAACTTCATCTGCATCCAACCACCTTCCTTTGAAAATGAATGTATAACAAAGAGAGTAAGCTGCCGGCGTAAACGGCACATTTTTATTACCACCTATTGTGAGACATTAAACGAGTCAGGAAAAGGCCATGAACTGAATAAATCAGCAACCGAGCTCACATCGTCACCCAAACATCTGGATCCTTTCTCTACACTGAGATCCGCCAGGAAGCTTCTCCACATATTATTCTACGGATGACAGAGTGAAATAACTTAATCACAGGCACATTCATCTTTTCGGCAGACTGGCTTCAGCACATGTCCGACATCTACGCCAGAAGGAAATAGAGGGGAGGAAGAGGAAGAGGAGAGAGGAAGGTCGGGAGACAGGATAGAGAGAGGGGAAAAAAAGAGCCTGGACCGACTGTCAGCTCAGTGAAGCAGAGAGGGAGGGCAACGCTCGCCGACATGGAGACGATTCGCTGGGAGAAACAGACACACACACACACACATGCATGCACACACACAAAAATACACTTTAAAGGAAAACATGTTATTTTCTTCATTGATTGAGTCTTTAAACCTACGGACATCCATACGAGAGACAGATGTCTTGTACGGTACATATGTGGGCCGATGTAAACACAGATGCACCGAAGCACGTATTAATGTTTCCACAACACAAGTTACAGACTCTGCAGCATTTAAAATTTCTAAAAATATTCAGACATGCAGGATGCACACGCACAAGCAAACACGCACACACAAGCACGCACACACAGCAGCGAAGCTGTGGTGAAGCTGAGGACACAGCAGGGCTGGCTGCCTGAGGGAGTCAGCAGAAGGTGAGCAGAGATAAGGCTGTGTGATTGTGACTGCATGTCAGAGAGAATCTGCACACCACAACAGTTCAGCACAACACAACACAGCAATGCACAACACAACACAGCACACAAACACACACCCACAAAACTTTCATGTATATGGTCCACAACACCTGCAGCAGTGAACCAAAACAGGGAATTTAGACGACGCATGCTGTGTTGCATATAAAACAAGTTTCTGCTCTATTACAGAATTGATTATGTTTTTTTCATGCTCGCTGGTCTCCTTCACCCTGAAACCACCAAACCCACCTCAGAGAGCTGCTGATGACAACGGCTGAATGATCAAACAGCATCACCTCATGTTTTCTGTTGCACTTGAACATGCAGCAGAGCGGACTACAGCTGGCAGCAACCTGACCGCTGGCATGCACGTGGGTTGTTCTCCGTTGTTGCGCCGAAAGGAGAAATAACTGACCAGTTCTCTGTCTGTATTCAGTTTGTTATCCAAAGATCCAGAAGGAGGAAGAGACTAACAAAAACAAAGCAGCCTGCCAACTGCCTGTCACTGTACATCTGTTTTAACAAGGGGGTCCTTAACTCTGACACAATCATATATTTCAATAATATTGTTAAACAATAATATTGTTACAATCATATAAAGTTTGATCATTCAGAATTTATGCGATCTTAAGATGTAGAGTATAATTTAAATTATTTCTAGGTCAGTAATTTATTCAAGTTAAATTGGAGCTTCGACTAACTTGGCTTCTCCAAAGGTCAGATTTCTTTGAGTCACTTCTGCTGAAAGGATGTGTTCAGATAACAGGTGATGATGACCTGTTATAAATAAAGCTGTGCCTCAAACTTCAAGCAAATCATGACTAACTAAGTAGTTTTGGTGGAAAAAAGTACCAGAAAGTGTCAAATTGTTATTTTCAGCAAAAAAGGCTATACCAATTTGAGGGCACAAACATGGGATGAATGAACTGCAGGAACCGAATCAGTTGTGTTGAAAAACACAACCAAAAGTTTAAAGACCAGTACAAATGTATATATTTCATCACACACAAAATTGACTAAATAAATGTCGTGCTATAGAACATCAAGAGAACGCTGTTGTAGTGGTTTCTGACCATTACGGACTCTCCTCCATTGGCAACAATGGAATTAATCATAACAACAGAATATCTCTCAGCTCCACCTGACGAGATGTCTCTGCAACAGATTGACAATGTTTTCAATAAAAACAACAACAACAGCAAAAACATTTTTTCTTGGATAATTTAGAGACAGCTGCTGAAATGTAGTATATAAAGGTTATTGTATGAGGAACTGTTACATGTTATGTTGCTATACACACGGACGTAATTTGGGGGGGGACACAGGGGACATGTCCCCTGCGCTTTTTCAAAAGGCCGTTCTGGTCCCCTGCAGTTTTCACCGTCCGGAAACCATGTTACGCTATGGTAAACAGAGACTCGTCAGGCACTAGGACCAAGCGGAAACGGCCGCTCGAGCTGAAGCCAGTTTGCTTTCGTTTAGACCTGCCCACAAGCTCCTCCATTGGCTCTGCATTCCTTGTGTGATTGGCCATCCCCGCTGTCCCTCCATCAGGTTATAAACAGCACCAGGACGCACACCGGTCTGCCAGTTGGGGAGGAGGCCGTGTTAATCTTCCGCTGTAAGTTGGGCGTTTGTTTTGCCTGGGCCACGTCAGCTGGAAGGATTGTAATATCAGAGGTTTCATTTACATTAACGTTTGAATCGGTGTGTGTGTGTTTGGTAATTAGGCGCAGCCAGGATGTCTAAAAAAAGAAAAGTGGACATAAGAGACTTCTTTCAAAGTCAAAGTGTAAGTTATCAAAGTTAATTAAAGTTATTGTTGATCAGGTGGAGGTCCTTGTGAGGCTGTTGTTGGTTGTTCCAACATCGTCTGCTGAAGCCGAGAGGAGTTTCAGTGCACTGAGGAGGTTGAAGACCTGGCTTCGCAACTGCATGAAGCAGAAATGCCTGAACAATGTGGCAGTTTCTCACATACACCAAGAAAGGATTGATGCCTTGGACAGGAAGAAACTCTGCCAGGAATTCATCATTGCCAATGACCGAAGACAACATGTGTTTGGAAGCTTCATGTAGCTGAGAAGCCGCAAATATACTAACTGAGGCTGGTGGATCTGTTAACCTCGCCACTGTGTGAAAGAAACAAAGAGATAACAAATACAGTGTTATCAGACAAACCGTGTAATTATAAATATACACCCTTTCACACCTTAATTGCCACGATCATCCTGTAAGGCTTAACAAGACGAGAAACTACTATAACTGCCTAAAATGACAGTGGTTCTGTGTTACATTAATTTTAAATAAATTTGATCACTTGACTACTTACACTGAATTATGGACATTTTATTCAATTTCTCCCCACCTGTGATATTCCTGCCAGTTTGACCTGCCCACCACTGGGTAGTGCTATGTAAATGAGGTCTGTTTACCATATATTCCAAAAATAAGTGTAAAATTGGTGCTACTGAGATGGAGTGAAGTTGACTAACAAGGTGAAACACAGAATTGGGTGATAATGTTTTGCTACATGCTTTACAACCAGACAAACCAAAAAAGGGAACAGTAAACTTAAAAGTAGCAACAGAAAACTAGAAGAACTACTAGAAAACACAGTGAACTGAAGAGTTTTATAAAAAATATTTGTGTCCCCCCCACCTCTGAAATCAAAGTTTCGTCACTGGCTATACACAAATAAAGACAGGCAAAAGGAAAACACCTATGTACACACGGAAAAAGACAGTCATATAACACATTTTGCATAAAAACATCTGTCGTCTCAGCAAAACGTCGGGCCTATAGTGCTTTGTGTATAAATAGTAAAAAACCCTTATAGCTCAGTATGTGTCAGTCTTATGTGCTGATCTCAGGCCTGGAGATAAATGGGAAATTTTGCAGTGGAAAGTTTTCTGTCAACGTTGGCATTTTCAGAACTTATTCCACACGTTTTTACTGCCCACATAGAGAAAAGCAACCAAATTGTCTTTTTTTCCCCTGCTCTCTACAAAAATGCATCATTTACACTTCAGACAAACACAAGCAGATGATGCACTCCTCTCCCCTATGGTCACTACATTTCTGCTTCACAAGAGCCATGTGTTCTCTTTGTTTGTTTCTCTTTGTGTGTTGTCAGATGAAGCAAAACAATAGTAATTTGATCAATTCTCATCACTGCTGCATAACAAAGTAGGCACTAAACACAACTCCATTATCAAATAAATATTTTATACTCATGCTTCAGACAAAACTAAACAAATAACGAACTTGGATTAATCACATGAAGAATCAAAGGAGTCAGATGACGGCCTCCTAACAACGCTGGCAAAGCTACTGTACAGATGATGATGGTAAATTTACTGTATTTATACAGCACTTCTCTTTTCTTGGCGTTTTCACACCTGAAAAATTTAAACAAGCTTCATATCTTTGTACCATTAGACACATTTGATTTGGTTAGTTTTGGTTTCACATTGTAATTTAAGGGTCAAGCTAAAGACTTTTGTATGACATCCGTCCTGTCGTCATCACTTACTGTGGCTGATCTCTGTTTATACTGGATATTAATTGTTTCGTTGCAGGCACGATAATATCATCATGGTATTATCGTGGTATTATCATGGTATTAGACACAGTAATCTTGCGGGCCCCTTCCAATTATTTTTCTTTGTTTTACGCTTAATGCCATCTCAATATCCTGCAATTGGTCTGAAAGTCCAAACTATCAAAAATAAAGGTTACTCACTGCAAATTAACCGAACCATGGTTCAGTTGGATTGGTCTGGACTGTGGTTCAAGGCACATTTCACCCCTGTTCCTGGTTCGGACTGTAACCAGCAACTACTTATATATAATCCATTAGGCTGTCAGACTTTTGTTTTTATGAATCGATTATGAATCTGTTAAAAAGACTAAAGCTACATTGTATCCTTTCTAGCAGTTTATTAGAAAAATCTACTTCCACGGCTTCTTTCACAATGCTCTTTCTATATGTATGTTGTATTACAGACATATCTGCAACATAATTATACCTATTTTATGAGTTAGACAATTTAATACAATTTAATTTTGACTGGTCACAATTCAAGTTCAAGATATTTTTACCTCACCTCAAATCAGGATTCCTCAAATTGAGTTTAAACTAGTCAGAATGATGTTGTAGAGCTTGATGAGCTTGAATAAGTTACATGAGTAAACCAACACTGAACTGAAGTGAGAATTAACTTGAGTCTCCACATGTAAGCAATATACCGTGATATTGAACATAGTATAATGCTAAACAGTAATATGGGACATGAGAAAACAAGTACTACTGGAAAAGATGTTTGTACTTCTGAAATAAATTGTCAGTGAGATTTTGGAGAGGCGCTGGAGGACTGCAGGTATTTGCAAATGTACCGAGAGCCCGATGTGAGTCGCCCTCAATCAAATCATCCCAGTTTGATTTAAACACAAGACAGATTATTGTGACTAAAACCTAATGGAGAGTAAATAAACAAAGCTGACGCTTAACTGATGCCAAGCGGATGATGATGTGTGATTATAAGTAAACTGAATTACAGGGTTCTCTCATAGTTCGATGAAACATTTCCTACAACCACGTCTGACACCAGCAATGTGTCACCCGTCGCCCACTTTCACAGAGCGACTAATTAATCACAATCCTTGGCTTTACGCTCCTCACACTCATTACGACAGACCAAACGCAACCACACACAATATGTAATCAAATCTAAACTCACACAAAACACAGCTCTTTTCATCTTTTCATCCGCTCCATGTCACCACAGACTGAGGTGAGCATAGATGGGAAACACAATGATCTTCATGTTGTTTTGACAAGTAGAAATCATCATTATCTCATTTACTTTCCTCAAGACAAATCATGTGCTGAGAAGAATCCTGCTTTTTCCAACTCAAGTTCATTTCAAAGTTTAAACCCTGTACATCCTCTACAGATGTGGCTGCTTTGGAATGGTGCAGGATGCTGCGGCTATAGATTATTACTGGTGAAAGGAAACATTACAGATTCAAGCCTCGCAACACTGGCGAGTAGATTTGAGAATTTATTACTGACTTTTAAAGCTTTACACAACTAGGCCCCTGTGTCTATCAATGATTTACTTACTTCCTATGAGATCAGCTGACATTCCTCTGGTATTTCCCAGAGCCTGATTGGTGAATAGAGGCCACCATGCTTTGCTTACTGATGTTTTATTGTTGTTGTATTCTCTTGTAGAGCACTACATACTGTAACTTGAAAATGCATCAGAATTAGCAAATGTTAGTATTGAATGTACCTGGTGGCATTTTTATCTACTAGAACATTATTAGAAATAGAATAAATACTGCAAGAATAAACTAACTCTTGTTCGATGATGTTTGAGCGGTCATGTTGGAGCGGTTGGTCATTAAGAGTGTTGGTCAAGGATACCTAGAGTTTACATATACTCCCATAGCTGTCTTAAAAATGACTCTCATTAACAAGCCTAGTTCTTTGAGCATCGGTCCACCTTAGAAATATATTTCCAGGACATGACACCGAACCGTATTGACCAGATTATTCCTCTTCCTCTGAGAAATTAAATATGGGGATGTGAGGAAATACCTGTTTTAAATGTTGGCAGGAGGAATGCCAAAAAACACAGACACACCCATTTAAATGCAGACTTTGGAACAAACTGTATCCGGACAAATTTGCTACGAGTCCCTGCTGGCTGTTGACAGTGGGGCAGGTAGAAGCCATGGGATTGGTTAATTCAGTCAGATGCCTTGCAGCATCCAAAACCTGTTGGACTCAGACACTGTCTCCTTGTTTCTCAGTTTGGAAAACAGACTGAGCAGCCACCTAATGTGACCCCTCAGCCTTCAGGCGACCTGTCCCTACTAAAGATCCACTCACATGACAGTTAACAACCTGAAATGGTGTTTCAAAGTATTTTTTTATTTCTATATCCATGCTTTTGGAGGGGTGTTGTATCACAGGGAGCTTTTCTTGTGTTTTGTTTGGTGTGCATCCTTTTGGCAAGGCTGAATAAAGAGAGAGGGCAGGAGGGTGAGCGACTCAAATGCAACTGAGAGAATGATTCCCGTGCAGTAGAGTCCTAATCGAGGCTGTGACTGGAATGACAAAATGTCCAAACTCACTCCATAGCCGCCTCACTTCCAGGAGCATAACCATCACACACAACCGGCACTTAATTAGCCTCTCATTTTCTGACTTGGTTCAGTTCGGTTCCACAGTGTGTATGTGTGTGTGTGTGTGTGTGTCCTCAGCCCAAGGCTCTCACTGAACACATTTCAGCAAATAGAATCCAATTTGTTTAACTTCTATTGAGTACAAGTCGAGGGGAATTGGCACACGGAGGCTGGTGACAGTGTGCTGTGAACAGTGTGTGGGATTCCGTTAATCTGCACGGCCCTATTGTGCTACACAGTGTTACCAGTCCAGCCGCAAAGCACTTTATCCAATGTTCTGGGAATACATCTTATTTTGAAAACAATGAACAAACAAGCGGTCGGTCAAACAGCGCTCGGGGCCTACCTGTGGTGCTTGGCGTCTTGCCATTGCTGATCTGCTTGAGTCTCTTCTGGTGGGATTTGCCATTGTAGTGAATTTGGGCCTGTGCGGCTGAGTTGAGCTGGATGTTGCAGACCTCACACAGCGTGTAGCTGCGCTGCTTCCTCTCCCTTTTGGGTCTGCAGAGTGCAGCAGGCAGGGCGCCCCCCGGTGAGTGCTCATCCGGTACTGCACCCTCGTCCTGGGTTTCAAAGCAAGGCTCCAAGTCCATCTGACCTCCCAGTGCTGCACCGAACCCCCTCCTGTCCAGGTCGGTGTTGGGCAGAGCTGATGTACTGAATGGACGTTTCATACCTGTGATAGAAGAAGTGGAGGAGGACAAAAAAAAATCATGAGGCAGCTATAGAGAGAGACAAGATACTGGGCAGGAGGACAGATATATATTTTACATCTAAGGCGTCAAACCACAAGTTTTCTCTAGAGTATACATCAGATGCTCACTCCCTTTCCAAGGCACCCCTGCATTAGCATGTGCAACTCAGTGAGAAACAGGAGCGAGGCCATGTGTACTGATGGAGGTATTGTTTTCCCCAGTGTGGTCTGACCTGACTCACCCGGCATACAAAGCCGCCCTGTTAAAACTTGATAGCCACCGGGGACACACTGGCAAAAATTCCCCTGATTCCAAAAGCTTTTTCTAGAGGAGCGGGCGGAATCTGACCCAGCTCCTGTCTGATGCAAGTCGGGCTTGTCATCGCCCCGCCGAACACAGTGCCACCTCCTGCACGTGCACATGAAGACATCAGAAGAAGACAGGGCTGGGCACCACTGCAATACATGTTCCCCACTGCACCGAGTTCAGCCCAAGTGGTGGTGGTCCTGGGGTGTGATCACGCGCCACTTGGGGGAGACAGAGGGCTGCAGTGCGGCTCTCTGAGGACCAGTTGAGGCCCCTCTGTCAAGCCCCTTCACTCCACTTCATGCTCGCTCCTGCAGTAGCAGCAGTAGCCGTGCAGCCTCTGTGTGCAGCCGAGGAGTATGTTACACGTGAAGCAGCCATAAGCAAGCAAACATAAAAGTTCAAATTAGAATAGCTAAAATACAGAAACACCTGAGTAGCAGCAGCTGCATTGGATATAAGGTATCAGCGCTCAAGCTGGAAAACCTCTCTCTTCCATTATGTCTGCACAACTATAAAGACCTAAGTGATGGATATGATGGGGGTCAGCAGGGAGCAAACACATTTCTGTCAAATGAGGCTGCAGCTGGAGCACCTCAGGTTTTCCAGCAGAGCTCATGTGGTGTGAGGAGGAAGCCTTCGCAGGACGGACCTCGTCACAAAGAGGAGCTGTTTGTTTCATATGCAGCTACTGTGTCTGTAAATAAATGAAAAGGTGGGTCCGCAGTGGCACGGTGAAGGTTGGAGACATCAGCATTGGAAGAGAGATAAAAAAGTCTTTCAAATACACCCAGCTGTGCATTTCTGCGGCTGGCTCATCGCCTCCACCTCCAGTTATTTACGTAAATACTGAAGCCACACACACATGCACACACACACGCACATAGAGAGAGAGAGAGACCAAAATGAAGTGGAGTCTGTGATGCATACATACCTACATGCATGAAAATACTACTCTCTGTCTCCACAGTTAAAAAACACATTAGGGCTAGCAGCCTCTATGAAAGCTGCTATTCATGTTGCCAATCTGGGAGCACTCAAGAGGCTCCATCAGATGTTTTCTCAAAAGCTGCGAGCAACGCTGCTCTCTGGCACCGAATGAAAAAAAATCTCTGTGGTCCTCGACCACGCAGCCTCCGCGCACGCCTGCCAAACGACTCAGATACGCACCCCAAATTAGAATCGTTGTAAAAACAAACCCCCGATTGAAGACCTACAGAACGCAACATACAGAGCAGCCCTCAGAGCCCTCTGTAATGAAGAGTCGGTTGCTTATAGAACATACAGCTACCCCAACATTATATATGTTTTTGGAGATAAAAAGTTTGTCCAGTGTTTGACCTGCAAAAGTGGGTCTTGACCTCTTGTTGGCAATTTTGTGATAAGGCTAAGCTTTCTGCAGAGTAGGCATCCCCACTAAAATAGCAACCAGCCTGGCACAGACGACCAGCAACAGACCTGACAACATTTAGCTCCGGATGCGAACAGTTATTGTTGTTTTTAGTGAAGTTTAAATAAATAGAACTTACCTTAGTGGGCGACCTATGTAAGCAACATGACACTAATCTGGGCAGATGCTATATCATCACCATTCTGATTGTGAGCTTGTTTATCACAGGGGAACTTTGTCATACTGGTGTGTGCAAATATGGTTTCCATCTATATTAAATGAGACATCTTTGGACATTTTTTAAGACTGGATGTGAATTCCATTTAATCAGATTTTTGAAAGATTTTTGAGGAGTAATGTTAATCAAAAATCCAGGGTCTTTAAAGGCTTCTCTCTAAAGGTGCTCTCTAATAGCGCTCTAATAAAAGTTGCAGCAGTGTTGTTGGACAGAGAAAGAAATTGATATCCTGAGGCTGTTTCTATAAACCAACACCCTGGATGTCCTGCACTTTAGGTGCCTGGAGTGAATGAACAAGCGTAGTGGCCGTGAATCCCCCTGCTGGTTGAAAGCTCACCAGGACCAAAGGTGTTGATAGCTTTCACCTGCACGTATCTGAGTGTGTTTCTGCTGAATGTCCTGCAGAGGCTTTCAAGACTCTTTCAGCTCTTGGTAGAAGCTGGGGAGACAAGAGCCCACGCTGTGTGTCCTCACAGAGATCTGTGGGATGACTCGGGCCGGGACATTGTCAGGGGGTAACCCCTGGGGGGAGGAGAGGGAGGAAAGGGCGGGAGGCTCTGCCAGTCTTGCCAGGTCCACTGTTTCTGCTGTCTCATGTGGCCCTATCTCCCACCACCCACCCACGCCTGCACTGCACAACCTCCTCGCCTCATGGGAACCATCAATCACTGCTGAGATCTTGCTCGAAGACCCCGGCTCACTGAGCTTTGTGGCTCAGCAATAAAAACTCTATTTATGATCTTGTACCTCCTGCTCACTGATCCTGAACAGCACTTTCCCCCAGTTCAAACCAGCTCCAACCACCAGCCCACCTTGAAGAAGACCCCCCACCCATCCACTGTGGCCCCACGGTTGGCATGAGGGCGTCGTTCTTCCTAGTGTGACCAGAAATTGGATTCCAGATGGACCAGTACAAACTCTGCAAGCATGTTAGCAGCTCCTAAATCATGCTGATGAGGGAGGGTGGGCACTGGCAGGTGCACACACATCACATGACCACATATTATACAGATACTTCAGCACATGGGTGGACTGTTCACACACACGCAGCCATGTGTGCAGCTACAAGCACGAGCTGCCTCTGATTCTGTAAACAAGGAGTACGCGATTCTGCAAACATGCACCAGCAAACAGAAGCATTCTGACTGGACTAAATATATCCTCTGTCGCCCAGAGAATATTGACTGACCTCAGTTATGCAAACAGACACTATCAACAAATATGAAATTCAAAATAAGCTGACAAACAACACAGGACGCAGAACACACATACATATTAAGCACAGACTGTCTCTGAAGAGACAGACAAAGGGAGCAGATAGCCAGAGAAAAAACTCAACCGTTGGATGCTCAATTACCAGTTGTTAGGATTCCTTGACTTTTGAGCACTTCTGACAGTCAGGACTG
Source organism: Pleuronectes platessa (assembly GCF_947347685.1). Lineage (NCBI taxonomy): Eukaryota > Metazoa > Chordata > Actinopteri > Pleuronectiformes > Pleuronectidae > Pleuronectes > Pleuronectes platessa. Next base: position 10,740,066 of record NC_070641.1, read on the forward strand.
TGAGCACTATGACGGTGGATGACGATGTTTTGTTGATGACATAATAGGGCCACTGAGATTATAATAATAACGTCCTAATATTACACATTTTAGAAGAGTAAAGTCTTAATTTTGGGCAATGATAGATAGATAATGGATGATTACATCTTTGGCACATCAGCACCACATTATCATAAGAAGCATGACTTTGAGAAGATTGTGCAAGGAAGTGTCTCTTCTAAAGAAAGAGCCATAAGCCCACTTGGAAGGAGTTGCCTCTTTTGTGGAGAAGGAACGAATTTTGTAGTGGTCGACATCTGCATTCTATTCAAAGGGGATTCATACTTTCTCAAGAAACAATGAGATTGGGTCAAGATTTGGGATCCAGAAGGAGTGAACCTCCTATATATATATATATATATATATATATATATATAGGACTTAGTCTTATCGATCTCTCAAAGCGCTTTACAGTACAAGTCGCATTCACATCTTCATATACACACTCATATAATGCAGCTCTTTTCTATCACACCATTCACACACAGCCTTCAGGGGCAATTTGGGTTTCAGAATCTAGTCTGGAGGAGCTTGGAATCGAACAACCGACATTCTGCTTAGTGGATCACACACACCATCTCATGACCTTCTTTCATATACAATATAGATAAAAATCTTCCTTTCCATTCCAGGCTTTTACAAGTTCTGTGGGAGACAGAAAGAGCCTCATAAGTGATAGGGAGGAGGAGAGGAGGCGAGAGATGGGTGAAGGGCGCACTAAGGGCTGTGTATAATTGGCATCATCAAAGTATCATTACTGACATTACTGCTGTATTGTCATTACTGCAACTACAGAACGGGCCTGAGGTCTTTGAAGCTCCGTGTCTTTGTGTCCAGTGCATCAGGGCTGATTATGGAGAGTCCAGGCTACAGTTCCCTAATGAGTGTGATTATACACAACATACTACCCTGATTATTAGAATAGAAGCTTCAACTTCAGCCGGTACGGTAGACCCGGGAGTCTCAGGTTCGGACAGAGTGTTTGCAGACCCCGTCACACCGAGCCCACCACCACGGCCGAGAGTAAATAAAAAGCAGAGGCACATAAAAGTGTTTTCTCTAATCTTTGTTTGCAGCAGTTCTCTGCTGGTGCACAGGGAGGGGATTTATTCCCTCCGTGTGTGTTTGTGTGTGCGTGTGCGTGTGTGTGTGTGTGTGTGTGTGTGTGTGTGTGTGTGTGTGAGTGTGTGTTGACTTAGGTGCATGTGTTTGCTTGCCCTTGTGTGTGCCTGGGTGTCGTTAAAAAAACAAAAAATAGTTTTGCTTGGGGAGATACAGCCTCACACTGATTCTATCACTGAGGCGACATTGCATTATAGTATGCATGTGGGAGTGTGTGTCTCTTGCATCTGTGTGTGTGTGTGGGTGTGTGTGTGTGTGTGTTTGTAGGTGTGTGTGTGTGTGTGTGTGTGTGTGTAAAGCAGCGCAGGTTGGTTCACATATCGGACAGAGAGTGTAGGAAGAGATAAGGTAAAAGAACAATTTAGAGCAAAGCAGTGAAGGAGATAGAAGGTTAAAAGAGTGACTTATGATTTAAAATACCAGGCGATAGAGAGATGATCCAACAAACAAACATTCTGCATCAACACACCAACTCCACATTCAATGTCGGAGCAACAGGGACGATGATGTTCTATCACTAAGTGCAAAGGCTTTCATGGAAAGGTTTTAAGGATTTTAAATTTGCTTCAGTTTGGAGTAGTTGCACATTTCTGACACACAAAGGACACAACATACTGGTTATACTGGAGAGCACCAGACGAAGACAATAATTCATGAGGAGTATTTGCTACATCCAGACAAACTCAAGTAGAGAGATGTCCAACCCACCTGAGGTCAAAGATCCTGCCATTTTTCCCGTGACTAATTATGGCACGGTAAAATGAATCCTGTGCACGTAAAGATGAGGATGTTATTTAACAGCGTGTCCATTAAAGATGAGGAGAAATATTTGCTGATGTTAATGTGATGTCTGTATATGACCTTTTGGCAAAAATAAAAAAATAGGAGCAAATGTGCATCTTGAACAGAGCCTGATTGGTATTTGTATTTGGGGTTCGATCCCAATACCGATGTTAAGGTGTAAAAACCTTGCTAATGATATATCTGCCTATTTAGAATATATATATATCTTTTTTTAATTTATAAATCCTAAGAATTTTTATTGAGGCTTAATATTTTACAGATTGGTCATTAATGTACATTATTCTTAATCACTAAATAAAAAGAAAACACAAACAAATATAGCATGTACGCTTTGAATTGAGAAAATAAACATATTTCTTTTAAATAGGATGTAAACATGAATATAGATCTCTTGTTTACAAATATTCACATTTCTCTGGACTCCTCTTCCTGTGGTTGTGTTATGTACCCGACCAAGCCTAACATGAGAGCCTGAAGCCAAATACCAAGATTTACAATTTGCAAAGAAGCACACAACCACTGCAGTGAATAGGCCGACTCCATCTGGTGTGGCCCCATTCATTTTTCAACCACAAAACTGAAGAGCCCAGCCCAGCTTTTGCACAACTATTCGAACATCCGTCCGTCTCAAGAAAGCTAAAGATAGCTTAGTACAGGAAAACAAGCCTATATTTGCCTTGTTCACATTTCGCCACAAACTCAACTGGGGGAACTGCCCAGTAAGAGTAACCACAGACACTGGGAACAGTTCCATACAACACTAGATATATGTAGACACAGACAAGCCCAGGCTCAGCCCCAGTCACAACACACACACACACACACACATTGCACAATCGACCAACAACACACACATGAAGATGAGTGGCCACAATCATTATTCTCACATCCTGCAGGGCAGACATTTTGGATGGCAATTTTTCCAAAGGCCGAGCAGGTGTTGATTTTACTATATCTGCTTTGCCCGTTGCCGTCAGCCTCCTGTCACGTTCTGCCCACTTCAACAAAAACACCCGACACGATCTGCAGCGTCTAAAACAACAGCGGCATCATCTCGACAGTAACGAGAAATATCTGGGAGACATGTGGAATTTGTCCTCAACAACAAATAAATCCAATTAATTTCATAACGAGTGACCGTCTTCATCCCAGGGGGCATGTGCTGGCTGAGGGTGGGGGGGTTACACAAAAGCTCTGGCAGAGTCGGGCCATTGGTAGCTGGCGTATGCGGAGGTTTCCTGACGACCGGATTCAGAAATAGCATCAGGGACATTCGCCACCTCTGGCTTAAACATTCATGGCTCAGAGAACCACTCAGAATTATGAGTCCTGCCGAGCACTGGCTTCCCCCTTCACTCAAATGTTACACTAAATCATGGCCGAAATTAAGCAGTTGGCCACCTCCAGGGAAAAGTCTTGGGGGAAGTTTTTCAATCATTTAATTACAAATTTTGTTGTGTAAGATTCAGACGGTGTTGTGTGCTTCGTCAGATGTCTGGGGAGCAGGATTAAGTCGGTGCTGACTGGACAGAGATTTTTGCAGAGAGTCGATGGATTTTCGCACTCCGATAAGAGACTTTAATCCAGTGTACATTTAAAAAGGATGAAACAGGCTAAGTAAGAATGATGTGCCTCTATCAACTCATCTCCTTCTCTAAACACCAATGCAATTACTGTCTAATACGCTCCAATAGTTCTCTCCCGAGCCCACACAGCAGTGACAGAACATTGTCATTTTCCCACACAGCTTGTGCGACAAACAGGTATTGCATGCACTCCCCAAACGGGCAGCGGAGGGGGAGCTCCAGCCAGAAGAGGATGACTAATGGAGATGTGAGGAAACAGACTGAAGAGAGGAGGAGGAGGAGGAGGAGGAGGAGGAGGAGGGATGGAAGCTGGGTGCAGGTGCAGGTTATTCACTCTGAGAACTCTTTCCTAAGGAACTTCCTTCCCTGCTCGCAGATACCTGCCCCCTTCGTGTAAACATGTTGTTCTGCTTATATGTTTTTTAAATGTGGGTAGATGATTGTTAGTCCATAAATAAAAAGTAGACCACGGTGAATCAGCTTGCATCTGCGGATGGGAATAGCTCCAGGCCCGTTTCTTTTCAAGGGGCGGAGAAGATGTGTGCAGCAGACACACTCTCTAACACAGCCCAATGTATAATTGAGGAATGTCTGCTGCATTTACCGCACACTATGTAGACAAGATTGACTAAAACAGATTCCTACAACTGGCAGAGAGAGAGAGAGAGGGGGAGAGAGAGAGAGAGAGAGAGAGAGAGAGAGAGAGAGAGGGGGGGGAGAGAGAGGGAGGGGAGAAAGTTCAGGGCTCCTGCTGTTGTGACATTAATACAATCATGTCGGTCTTTTCTCGCATTTACATCAGCACGCTAGTCATTGCTTTACTTTAAATCTGTCACAGCACGTTTGAAAAACTGCCAGTATGCTTTTATAGTACAAACTTCGCTGACAGCATCAAACCTTAAAGGCTTCAGATGTTTCATTTTAACAATGATCTTCAAAGTATTATTCGAATTATGTAACGTAAGACTTTTTGATGTTGACATGTACTTTACTTTGATCCAATAAAATAGATTGTGTGAAAAAAGCGGATGGGTGTAATTTGTTTATGAGAAAAAGGCTCCAGTCAGTGATGTGTGTTATGTTCGGAACTGCAAATGATGGAGAACAACATAAATAATCTTATATATCTTAAATATCCCTCTATTATGATCTACTGTCTGTATAACATACTGTATTATAAATAAATATGCAACCATTCCTTATTTTAAAATTGACTTAATGATAATGGTTCCAGAATAAGGGTATTTGTGACCTTCCTGGTTAAATAAAGGATAAATAAAAATACAGTAATTAAAAATGTATAATAATGTTAAATGGATAATGCATCTTTAAGTTTCTTATTTTGTTTTTAAATGTGACCTGCACCCTGATCTGTGTAGAATGACATCTCACTTCCATGTATGCTGTGATTTGTATTATGGGAGTTATAAAAAAAAAAACTACTATGAACCTGCAAAAAATGTACCTGAACAGGTGAGCGATCAGCACAAACATACAGGGTCCACCGCTCTCCTCTTTCTCCTCCTTTCACATTAACATGCTGCCAACACACACATTTCCAGAGAGGGCGCGTACAACGTTAAACAACAACAGGCTGATACCCACAATATATTTTGCCAAATGAAAATGAAAACAACTGACTCTAGAGCTGCCAGATTCAACCTGTCTCACGTATCCTGCGCATCCCCCCTCACTCGATCATCCTGATGATGCCAGCGTTTACAAGAACTCCTAATGAGCTGCTTCTTTTCATCTACAGTATGTGGCTAGCTGGGCTCAGCCGTTGCGGAGAGTTGTGATTATACTGGAAGGATTTGATTGCATTAGCCTCATCACTACCTGTCGTTAATGACAGGGAGGAAATTCGTTAGACACAGAGTGCCGAGTGGGTCTCCCTCACATAGACACGCTCACAAATTGCCTGCTCCGTGGTAAACACGTGTAATTTAGAGCGGGGCGTATTTATGCACCAAGCGAACAAGTGCCTGCAACTTAAAGCATCTGGCATCAAATGTTGAATTTGCAGAAAAAGGGAGGAAAAAAACGGAGCATCTTAAAACAGAGAAGATAAATGAGACGGAGTAAAAACTAAACAAACTGTACGCACATTCACACACAACATCACAGCTGCTGGAAGTGGTCTCACAGGAAACCCCAAAAGCAGAGCTCTCCCAAAAGCTGCTTCTGCTGCTGCAAAACTGCTGTTTCAGCATTTGGCAAAGAGAGTGTGATTCAGCTGCACATGTTCATCTGTGTGCGTATGTGTGTGTGTGTGTTGTGGTATCAAACAGTGAGTGTCCAACTCTATTATCCCGGGATCAGCTACGGTGTTGACGCTGGCATGCAAAGCTGTCCTTGCCAAAAAGTTGCCCCGGCAGCCAGCTCCGACAAGAGGGAGGATTACTTGTCGAGGAGCGAGGGCACAAGTTATTTCTGTTGCCGCCATTCTCAGAAGGACAAACAAAGACGAGGAGAGAAATTATATATATATATATATATATATATATATAAATTCAGAAGGAAAGATGAGTACAGTGAGTGACAGTTGTAACTACACTGCAAAAAATATCCCTCTATACATACAAGCAGAAACATGTTTTGGACTCATAGTATCCAACAAAAAAAAGCAAAAGATGCTCAACCCTCATTTCCATGATTTTATTAGTTATGGAACACTGGTATTTTAAAATAAAATAAAAAGGTTGAGATTGATAAATAAATCAGAGTTCATATTGAGTCATGTTTCTGGCCACCTGTTATCTCCTTTCAGCTTTTTTCAGCTTCACCAACTCCTGATGAATTGATCTGGTGTTTTAGCCGCTTAGTGGTCAGCCACGTTCACAAGCCAGTCGCTAGGTGTGTCCATCTACCATATGGTGCAGGCTGGTTGTGCACAGGTGGTTTTGTCAGAACCTGTTTCACTGGAAAGAGCTGCTGCTGCTGCTGCTGCTGCTGCCTCGATACAGGGCTGAAGAGAGCAGAGCTGCAGGCCAGACAACCACTAGAATGAGGTAAAGGAAACTTAAAATGACCTCAGAGAGCTGATGGAAATTGGGAGTTGGGTGATGACAATCCACAGAATTATTATAAGCTACCCTTTTCACATTTTTAATAGAAAAATATTGGTTGGTGAAGGTTTTAGTCAGCTGTTTTCATATTGGTATCAAGATCTCCTGATGTAGAGAATATACCAATTTATAGGTATTTAAAAAATGTTTAGTACCCAATATTGTTATTGGCCGTTGGGCTGTAATTCACACGATTCTCAACATTTTCATTTCACACTCTGCCAGAGCTGGTAGGAGACTCCACTGCAACACATACTGTAGCTGAAGTGGTGTTTATTCCTCTGACATGAGTGTATTTTATCACTTGAGATGATAAAAACTGAATTGTTTCGTCAAAAAAAATAGGATTTCCTCACTCACCTATTTGCCGATCGGCTCGTAATCCTCTAGATTTCAATAATTTCTATCATTCTTAGATAGATTTTTAAACAAAGACTGTGCCTTGGACCAGATTAATAAAAGGTATAGTGTTGTAACTGTCATGCTGCCAGTTTTTTCCTTTATGCAACTTTCACATAATGTAAAATTAATGGTGCTTGAAAATAAGACTTGAACTGCCTTTTTGCAGAGCATCACAAGAAGAGAGAACATCAGCTGAAAGGGGAAGATTGCTATATAAAGACTGACACGGAGAATATAATGCGGTGACGCATACAGTCCCTGCTGAGTTCATTTCAGTGGCACACAGTGTTGTATCTCAACATGCACCTCACACAGACGGCCATATGCAAGTCCCTGCCATTACGCAGGCACAGCTGTGTGTCACTCACTGAGGGCCGGATGTTCGCTGCACTTGTTGTCTGTGTCTCTGATTTCATCTCATCTGATAATCAAATCTAGTTTGCCTCATTTGTGTCAACGAGTTGTTAGTAAAGGGGATGTATTGGAGTTCAAGTGGGACAAACGAGGCGCTGGCTTAAGATGATTGGTTTCAGCAAAGAATTAGCATGAATAAAGAAAAACTCAAGTACATTATAGGAGTTGATTTATATTTTACAGAAAACACAGTCATTATTCAACACAACTGAACGGTCTTTTAAATCCATTTATATGTGAGGCTTTAAAGGTCTGTGCGCAGTAACTTGAATGTAAAATAGTCATAGTGAGGTTTTCCCTAGTGTGTTTCATCTAAATACTACAAATTTATGTATTTTTTACCCTAGAATGAGCCATTTATATTGAGAAACTATATATTTACATTGGGAGCGGGCCCTCTCTACGGAGGCTGCACTGTTTTTTACAGTAGCCAAGACTGGACAAACGAAACCCCTTTTTGAGATGTACTTTTAAGTGACTGAGACCAACAAAAAATTGCATTTTGTGTTTTCTATTCTATTCTGTTTCTGCTGCAGTTGCATGGCAGAGACAGAGCCCGTGCCTCCAATGTGGCACCCTCGCTGTGATTGACAAAGTCGCAGCAATCAGAGCTGGGCTGCACTCGGCTCCACAAGTGAAGGCAGAGATGAAGAGGAGTGGGAGCGAAGGTGGAGGGTGAATTGCAAAAGGCAACTCTTGTTAATCTGCACAATCCATCCCGAGTGTCCGATGAGGATCCGATTCAACCCTCCGACAGGAAGGAAACAGATGCATTCGATACTTGGAGTTTTTCCAAAAAACCCCGGAGAAGCAGACGAAGCTCAGACAGAGCTGAGGAGCTAAAGGGAGGAGGCAAATGAATAGACAGACATTCCCAGTCATAAATCAGCTTGCAATAACATCTGTGTGGTGTCTAGGGACACATGAAAGCTTTTAGTGTTTAGAAACAGTCTGTTCTGGACTGTAGTTGTGCCGTGACTGGCAGAGTGAGCAACGCGAACACACACAACACAGTCAAAAACAACGTTTTCCTTACAGTCCTCATGGTGATGTCTATAGAAATCCCGTCTGCCATTTTGCCCTAAACAAAATGACCTTTGAACTCCGTCAACCAATTAAATTACCCCTGAACATTCCTCTCTGCACTGGGACCAGATCTGTCTCTCGACCGCTAACCATCACGTCCTGCCCTTCACTTGGCACGGAGCACGATAACCTCCCTGAGCCTTGTTTGAGCGTGTTGCCAATTTGCTGTCTGATGTGAGAAGGTCGAGGGACTGGCTAAGACTCGGGTCAGGGTACGCTCATGAGGAAAAACTTTGCAGCATGTGTGTGTGTGTGTATGTATGTGTGTGATGAAATGATGTATCGCACTAAAAGTACCAGCCGTAAAAACAACACTTACTCGCATCCACGACAACTTCCTTTGCAATCGCTGGCACATCTTCCCCCTTTTTCTATCAGCTCGTAAAAGACCCAGAGGAACCTATTAACACCGTCAAACTAGGCTAAATATGTATCAGACACTTGTTACACTGAGAGAGTGTGTGTGAGTGTATGTGCAAGAAATTAGCACGTGCAAGAAATCTCATGATTGTGTACGATGTGTCATAATATGCGTGCGTTGTCGATTTCTCTCACAGGAAGTGAAGTGAATCAGTCGGGTTGCCACTCACAATTACCGAGCTATTAATAACAAAACACTTCACCGTTGCCTCCACAACAGCAATAACTGCTGTAGGAAAAGAGTTTCCATCGCCATATCAATTATTCAGCACTTGGCGGCAAACAGAATTTGCATGCCCTTTACGACTGTACAGACAACTCCGTGCTGGTTATGAATCGGCTTCCTGATGTATTTTGGGACAACAGCTCGGATGGAGGGCCCCCTCCATCACTGTCTTAGTGGTAGTGACAGAGCCAACTGGTGCTCATCGATCTCAGGCTAACCTGCTGCAGAGGCATTAACATACTAACAGCTATTTAGAAGCAGGGGATCAACTTCCAGTAGCTGGTGAGGTGTTGATGAGGAAGTTTGCCATGAGGGAGCGAGTGTTCAGGTTCAAACAAAATGGTTTAGAGAGACGTTTAAATAACTAATAAATAATAAATAATAAATAATAAATCAAATCTGAATATGTTTCCAGTAAAATGTAAAATTCTATCAAGATAAACATTTTCAGATGAGTTGATATGATAATAATCATTACAATGTCACATAGTGTAAAGACAGATTTCTGTAAACACTTGATAAATAGCAAAACATTTTGTAAATCTGAGGTTGATCAATTATGTGTGACCTTCTTCAATCGAGCTATTGATGATAATTGAATTGCATTAATAAGTGCTATTGCTTTATTATCCAGTCCTATAGAAAAAAAGTTAAAACAAAACATGATAAGCTGCCAATAGAGTAATTTGTCCAAGCACATTCACAAAAATTGTTACAGGGTTTGACAAATCCCTTTTTACCACTAGTGACATCTCAAGCAGAACATCCAGATAGTAACACCCATTTGTAATTGGGAAACCTTTGAACAGATCTAGCGGACACACTGACCCACTAGTGTGACACAATTATGAGCTACTACTGCTGCTGTTGTTGTTGTTCTACGTTGGATATTCCACAGGATACACTCTTAGAATAGTGTGATGGATCAGTGGACACAGTGGCGACAAGTGAGCACGTCACCGGGTGTCACGGCAGTGCTATACTTAGGTTCTGTTTGATATATTTCTTTACTGTCATTCTGAACGTCGGCCTTGACTTACCGCTGCTGCCTGGACCACCAATGAGTACGACTTCAAAAATCTGCCGAAGCCAGCAGCGAAACTCTGATAAGTAAAATATGCTTCCCCTGCCGTGCAGCTCGTCTTGATCTATTATTTGAGGGGTTTGCATGTGAATAAAGCCAATTGTTGGTATTGGAATTATACCCTGGAGTTTAAAATCTCCAGACCACCTGGCATGGTCGGAATACCAGCAGAGTGAGACTGCTCCTGTGTGTCTATGTGTGTTCGCTAGAGCTGCTGTTGGTATATTCATAAAGGAAAAGAGCCAAGCTTGAGAATTTCAACACATGCCCCGAGGAGAACTAACAAAAATAGTAGAGCGGGTTTAACAGCATCCCGGATCTATCTGTGGGGTTACTTAGTCATAAAGTCTACATCATCCATCCCACTGCATTTATGTCTCAAGGGAAATAGGACAGCATTTTATCAGCCAGCATGTGTGGGTAGTTTTGAAAGCCGTTGAAAAGTCATTAAAATGGCCCTCTAGGTGTTTGTTCTGGAAATTCAGCAAGAATATGACATCATCCTCCTTTTTACAAATAAAATAGAATCCAACCGTTTGTCCACCTGATGTCTAATGTCCTTTTTTCAGTGAGCTTTCCACGTTGACTTCATCAGCAAAAGATGCTCATGCTAACAGTCTAACAGCCATCAAGCGCCAAGGGGCAGATCATTTTTAGCCATGGCCCATTTCCATATCTGGGGCAGCGGGGAAGGTACAGGGACAACATCGAAATTTGATGAAACATGCCACCGAGGACTCATTTCTGCCAGTGACTTCTTCTCACAAGCTGACAGAGGAAAGTTAAATAGCACTAATCAAAGTACCAGTTTCATTTATTTATAATTAGAAATGTTTACATGGAGAGGATACCAGCAGTCATCACTCTATTAGTATCAATAATTACCACCCTGCAGTTGTGCGCCTCCACCTACCAGTGCAGATTCAGTACACTTCTCTTTGTTACGGCAGCAACAGGAAATAGCGAAAAACACGCTCAATAACTATAAAAAAATAAATCTATGTACAATGTAAACAAAACATTATCAGCATCGGCATCTATATCATAATACATATGATATAGAAATGTATTATTGCAAAGTTAAATCAGATGAAAAGGAGCCAATCAGATTGTAAGAGCAGCAGAAGGGAACAACCTCTCCTTCAGACACATAGGGGGAATCAGTCTGACAACGAAGGAGCTGCCCAGTGCGGTGATGGTGTTCTCCAAAAGAGACGACAGCTTTGCTCTCATTCTCCTTGTCTCCCATCACCTCCACTGGGTCAAGAAGGTATCCCAGGACTGAGCTGCTCCTCTAAACGAGTCTGTCCAGGCTCTTCCTCAGCAGGTGAGATGGTGCTTCCCCAGTAGACCACTGATGCCACCATTGAGTCACCATTGAATCAGTTCATCCTGGAGTCCAACTGAGCGTTTGTACCAAATATGAAGAAATTCCTTCAATTCTTGAGACATCATGTTTACAAGAATGCTCCAGATGAACTGACAACCTGACGACATAACATCCCCGTCTAGTCGTGGGAGGCATAACAATAACAGAATTCAAAGTCATCCATTAACAATAGAAGCATGTAAATCACAAAGTGCAGGATAAGGTTATGGTGTGTGACACACAATATTAATAATTATGATTTCAGTGGCTGTCATAGTAATAACTAAGATGATGATAAGGATGATGACACTAACTACTTCATAAACTAGTCATGCCCTGAGCAGCCCTGTCCTCATGAACTCAGGAATTCAATTAATACTTGAGGTAGGAGAATGGCGGTCTGTCGCCATTGCAGCCTGTTTTGCACTACAAATGACAACAGCAGCTGAGGTTGCAGAATGAGAGGAGAACAATTGAATCACTTTTCCGACACTAAAACAAGGAGCGACTCTGATTGTGTCCATCTGTCACTAAGAGACAGAGGCAGGGAGAGGAAACAGAGACTGAAGATGAGAAAACAAGAAAAATGGAGAAACGAGGACTGGTCCCTGCACAGACAGGAGACAGAAATGAGATGCCATCGTGCACTGATGTGGAGCTCGAGAGGTCCGAGACTGATGAACCGCCCTGACTGGCTGAGACGGAGGCTGAACACACACACACACACACACAAACAAACACACACAGACATGAGGATAAGTAATGATGCGTGAAAGAGAATTAGGCCTCTCCTCCATGGAAGGACAGTCACTCTGCTTGTCGTACGGACAACACTTATTTCAAGTCATACTACTATCTATTCATGAAGCATCAGTACATCACTGTCTGTGTGTGTGTGCGTGTGTGTGTGTGTGTGTGTGTGTGTGTGTGTGTGTGTGTGTGTGTGTGTGTGTGTGTGTGTGTGTGTGTGTGTGTGTGTGTGTGTGTTCAGGTCTTTTTGTGCACATATCTGCCTTGATGCATCTCCAGGGTTAACACAAACGTACGCAACACACACACTCTATCTCCCACACCCTCTCTGCTGTAAGATCTGTATCTTGGCTTGAGAAAAATACATCTTTTGGACCATTATTTATTCAGGGGAAGTCAACTACAGCTGCTCTGCTCAGGCAAACCCCTGCTTCATATCTGTATCGTTACAGAAAGTCTTATTAAAGGGTCAGTTCAGAAACAAATTACAAAATTTCATGTTTTTAATTCAGAGGGTTTTGGAATCGTCTGCAACTCAGGGGGTTTGCTTTAACATTAATTCTATTCATCTCGATTTAAGTGCACAACAGATCTGAGACTTGCATGTTAAAACCTGAACAAATTCAAAAACTAAATTATTATTACATTTCTTATTGTGTTTAGAATTTCATGTATCTGCTCAGCTGCCTGTGATTCAACTCTTCTTGGATCATTTGTGAGTAACGAAGGATCCAGTGGGTGGATTCTCTTCAGATCAACCTATCACATGGTTCATCGTATGATGGTGACACATGAGCCAGCTGTGTTGGTGGCCGAGCAGCAGTAAGAGCAGTGGTGGGAAGTAAACAAATGAATGGCACCTGAAGGGTGCATACCTCCGCCAAGGCCAAACAGTCACCTCAATCAGTCACAGTCAATCTATTGAAATTCAATAGATTGTGTTTTTATTCAGATCTGCACAAGATTGCACACCTTCTTAAATAACAATATCCCTAAATATTAAATTTATAAACACCAAGTTTCCTGGGAATGCATCACAATTTAATACATTTCATCTTTCCTACCGTCCACTGGAGGGATTTCACTCCTCTCATTGCAGAGTATTTACCATCTGTTACTTAATTGATAGCATAACCTCCACCACCTGGTGGAGAGACAATCAGCAACACGGGGGGAAGGGTCAGAGAGATTTGGGATTCAAACCACACTTTGATTGAGAAGGTCAAGAGTTAGTATAAGAACTGAGCGGCAGGGAAAAAGGTACAAACAACTGTCCCAAAGCCACTGGTCTGTTCTCTGTGTGATGGGTGTGGGCGTAAACTGTCCTTGAGATACTGATCTATTACTGTGGCGGCTGGGCTATCTTCATCTAGGCCGTCTGCGGCTCAGGGGGGACAGACCCGCTGATTAGACGTCGCTCAAAAAACTCGGCAATGCCTCGAGGCCGTCAGACCATCCCTGCCTCCATCTTTTCATACTACCTCCATCCCTGCTCACATCAGTTATACTCCCACTGTTGTAAGCTAATGCATCTGTTCAGGAGGAGCCAGAATAAGCAGGTGAAGTCGGTACGAGGGCATAAAATGAAAGAATGAAAGTGATTAGGATCCGTGGAGTGAAGAGCGTGGGGCTCACACACAGGCCCCCACCCTGTCGATGACTTTTCCAAGTGAAGGGCAGTGGATTACAGGCCAGTGAGGGCTTAGCGTGTAATTCAAACCATTTTCCATCACATTTGTACTCACTTGAGGTCTAATCCCACATGATTAACATGCCAGTCAATGGGGTGGGCCCCCGCTGCACCGACTAGGCCGTCAGGGGGGGAGGGATGCTAATCAGAAACAGTGACACACACAGGTGTAAATCCGTGGGATAGCCTATGTCATCCTTTGGGCTATAATAATAAATGTTTCACATCTGATAATAGAAGATCAGATGTATTATAAACAATGTCATCTGACACAGCAGCGGACTAATCATATACTTATAAAGATCAAATACTGAGCATTTACAGTATTTAAGACACCTTAGATATTCCACCTACATCATCTGCGCCTCATGGATGCTCAACTCCTCCACACTGTCCAACCCCAAACCCCTGCAGCCAAGCATTTTCTGGTGGATTATTCTGGTTTTTAGTCTACACAACCTCTCTATCATACACACATACACACACAAACACAAGAGATTAAATAAGGAGTGCATCACTGCAATCATTTTCAAAAGATATCACAGTCTGAGAACGAATCAGATCAAATCGAAGCACGACGTCAGACTCCGTGAGCCACGCTGACATTCCTGGATGAGCTTGGTTGTATTTTAGGAAGCCGTATGTTGGTTTTATAACATGAATGGTCTCTCTCTCTATATATATATATGTGCTCAAGCCAGTGATTATCGTTCATACAAGATGGGACAGACTTTCTTGGAAATTGGTCACAGCCTCGCCGGGCAGAGCCTTCCCAATCTGTTTCTGTGGGCTCAGCTTTCTTTTCATCTTCAGTATGGAGGCTTAGGTGCAGCATGACCCCAGTCAGCTAATGGTCCTTTGACATAACAGAGGATGGAAATAAAGGTCAAAAGGCAATTGCTTGTATTAAGGCCCACACTGTAACAACAGGCCAAGCATGACAGACGTAAGTATTCAGACATGAATGTGTCTGAACATTGGGTGGGGGGGGAAACAGAGTGCCTACACCAGATTTTTTTTACAACACTTCTTTCTCTTAGCTGTATGAAATCACTACCAATGCAACCCCCGACATTTTCTACTCTGTCACCAAATTAACCAGGTCTGAATTGGTAATTGTGAAAATGTTACTGATTTAATCACAAATTTTACAGATTAGCTGTGATCAGACAGAAAGATGACTGAACAAATGTTACCTTATACAGACAGCAGCATTTCAAAACGGAGGATTGCGGAGGCTCTGCTGTGGATAAAGTATCTGAGTCAGACACACAACCTTATTCTTCTTTAACAGTGATGAGGGCATTTCGCTCTGACACTCTCACCACAGGCTACAGAGCTGATGTGACTGCCTCTTGCAACAATGGCAGAGAGAAAGGTGTAAGAGAGGTGAGATAATATGCTGTGAATAGGTGCTACACAAATACCTTTTAACTTAATTCAAGTGTGGCAGTGGACGGGGTATCTGATATTGTTTGTCCTAACTAAACAAATAACAGATGATATCAGGTTTGAGTGTGTCACTCTAATATTCTGGGTGCTGAAGAGTCATGGGGTTATAAAGTTACTAATATTAAAATATGAAACTGGTTTGAAGTGCATGAAAGTCATGATTTATGACATATGTATCCATAACCTAAATAATTTGCGGAAAGATGTTTAGGACTCATTAGGGGAGGTCACATGTAGAAATCTTATTTTCGAAAAAGGCCATGATGGAAACTAAATTTAGGTTAAATGAGTATTTTGATATATTCTATATATCCAAGACTGACTCACGATTGGCTGGGCATGTGCAACTCCACTCCACTCCACAATCTCACAACACAAAAACTTCCCACCAAGATTGCAGGCGTAAATGCGAATTTCTAGAATCAAGTGTCACAGCTGGATGATGCACATGTCCTTCGACTGCTGGCCTTAACCCCTGAGGGTCTGAGGGTGCAGGGCAGACCTGAGGGCCTGCTCCTCTCCACCCACACAAATTCTCCTCCTGAATCCCTGCTCCTTTTATCAAATTAGAAAGAAACTCTCCACAGAATCAACCCATGCTTGACTGTCAAAACAAAGTGCTCCAAAACCCACCTACAGTGCCAGAAGTTGTTACCCACCTCGGGGGACTCAGAGCACTTCCAAGAATTTTGAAAATTTTCCCAGGTGCTATTTGTAACAGTCTTATTACTCAGCACGAATCACGATGTGTGTTTTGAAGGAGCCGCTACAGAGATCCGAACTGATTAAACCCACTGACAGTTATAGTTTGTACAACATCAGGTACACACTGTGTTCACTGCTCTGTGGCCTGATGCCTGCAAATGTGCCACGATTCTGCTGAAATGACTTTTCGACAAAAATAGACACAGAGAGAGAGAAGTCGTGATGCAGTTGCTGTCACTTTTACAGCAGATGTTAGTGGATGCTGGGCAAAACTGCAAGCGGCAGTGATGGAGGAATGCTGTTGTTAATGGGGGTCGCACACATTCCTGAATAAGATGCTCATTGTTGAGGCGTTATCAGGCCTGATTCTGTGATCAAAGTCTCCAAGTCTGCTCTAAATCTAGAACATGAATGGGAACAAAATATAAACAAGACTCGGCATCTCCAACTAATGCTACATCCTGCGAGTGTGCAGGTCAAGATAAAAACAGCTTTCTATCAGATACCACAATCTTCATTCAACACACACAGACCAGGACATAATAAGTGTAGAACATCAACAGCAATCAGTGGCTCAGGGAAGACAAATAGTAGGCTTCAACATTTGTAGAAACCCAAGCCAAACAGAAACCACTCTCTCCTGCGTAAAGGGAACGGCATCTGTATTCAGTTTCATTATCCTCTCCTTAATGGAACAGACAAAAATACACAAACACACACACGCTACTCATACTAGTGCATCAGCATCATGCTAAATCGCCCCTTCATCACCATAAAAAACGTTGGTGTTAGATGGGGCCACTCTCCGTGAATGGAACACGAGGGACAGAGAACCGCAGCCCCTCCTGTTCGTGTTTGGGTTTTTTCGCTGGAGGTGGAGAGGAAAGGGCTCTGATAGTCACCCATGCATGCAAGGCCAGTCTGTTGTAATTTTAAGGCTCACTTGTTTAATAAGCTAGGACTTAATTTGCTCACTCTGGCTGTTCTCATCAGAGGCAGAGGAAGAGACATGGCGGAAACATTCAGCAAAAACAGAAATGCAGTGTAAAACCTCGAGGCTGGAAGGATTTTAACAAGATTTCTTTGCAATGAGAAGTCGACTGGTGTGAAAATCCTGCACTGATTCTCCACTCTGAGGTTTTGAGTGAATCAAGATGTACGATGACGTTTAAATTCATTCAGATAGGCAGCGCTTCTTAATAAAAACGGTAAATATAATATACCTGCCGATTTAGGGAAATATTTTTGGAGAGGCCAGAGATCACTTTGCAGGAAAGAAGATATTTCAGAGAGCTGTTTGAATTCAATAGATTTATTGAGTAGCGGATGTGACACTACTAGATTCAGTTACTATAAAATATCTGAATTGCTAACTACCTACCTAGCTACCTACTCACGTCGAAAAAACACACAAAGCTATATATTTCAAAAATATATTACCAACAGGGTTATTTTCAAGAGGAAACACCCTGGAAGTCATTCACATTGGTACCTTTGCTACTTGCCATTTTCCTAGTAGTTCCGAATCGAATATTTAAAGTTCATGATACATCCGGGGGGGGGGGAAATTGCTTTCACAACCAGAGGCTTTCTGAAAGTGGGTGGTCACTGCCATTCTATTTGCAGTGGTGAGACATAATCATCCAGAAATTTCTCTGAATCTAGCAACCATTTCCTTTGTGTGCACTTTTAGTGGGCCCTCCCTGAGCCAACATATGTAAAAATAGATCAAACAATTAAAGCAGCGGATTCTTGAGGGGAAAAAATAAGATCTTGAGATATTTTGGTAGTGAGAGTAAGTATGAGGTCTAAAACAGCCCTGCCGTGGTCTGGGTGGGAGTCCAGAGGGTGTGGGCCCTTACTATGATAGAAAATCTGTCTTTACTGCTTGTGTTTGAGTAGAAATCAGCAGCCCTATTCACCTTGTAGTCTGTCCTCACACACGGCAATTAAAAAACAAATATTAGAAGTACTAAACAGAGAGATAGAGTGAGACAGACTAAGAGGATTCAAAGCAAATATAGGAGCAGGCAACATGACTGGAGTTGACACTTTAGATAAAGCGTACCACAGACTACTAAAGGATGGATGAGCACAGAAAAGTACACACACACACACACACACACACACACACACACAGACACACACACACACACATACACACACACACACACACACACACAGAGTTTAGGCTCCCAGGAGACAATGCAAAAGAAAGGACAACGTTTTTCCCTCCAGCCCTTGCCTGTGTGATACATATTTTCCTCACAAAGAGAAACATCCTCCTCTCTGCTTGTGTACAGCTTGTCACACAGCATGAACGGTGCAGGAGCTCCAGCAAAGCCAGAGTCCAGCCGGGCAAATGGCTCTGCAGGCCACAGAGATAATCGTTTCACTCATTAGGATTCCACTGTGCTTTCCTCAAATCATTGGACACTCCATGCCATTATAGCAAAACTGTCATGCGGGAGCCATGGTTGAGCTTTGTGGGACAGCAGCCCCCGCTGGGACAAATGTCTCCACACGGTGCTGCCTTGTCTTTCTTATTGACCGAAAAAAGCAAAACCTGACGGAATATATAAATTTCCTCTACAACTTTGGACTCTTCCAAACAGTGATTGTTCTGTACTGTCCCTAAGAGTTGTCCACATTATGCAGAGTTCACCTGTTTGCTCTGAGCCAAACAAAGATGCAAAACTGTTGCATTGTGGGATTTTTTTAAGACAGCTTTCCAAGGATCGAGGACGAAAAATCTGACTCCAACTTTGTACTTTGGAGATAAAAGAAAAAACTAAACTCCCCCAGTTGCCAGACGGCTAAGCTGTGATGTTCCATTAACAGGAGATTTGTACGGTGGCCCTGAAAGCTCAACGAACGGCAACTTAAGAAAACACGTGGAAGTTGACAAAACACCAGTAAAGTAAAAAAACACCTTCATCAATTTCACAACACAACACAACGCATTACAGCAACGCGCTGCAAAAAGAGAAAAGCGCTGCAAATACCGGAACGCGTTGCAAAAAGCCAAACGCGCAGCAAGAAGAGGCCACAACACAACGGAAGTGTTTCCAGGGGGCAGCTAAAAGTGATGGACACTGCTGCCACAAAAACGTCCAATACACCATAGAAATTCGGTTCCACACAGGGTTCGGGCCACCCGCGGCTCTTCGGCCCCTCTGCAGTGCCTGTACAGTACAATGTTGTGCATATGTTTAGCGAACGCTGAACTTAACGAATCAGTTTTCATATTATTTAATCATATTATTTAATTATATTTTTTAAAGACCTTAAAAGGGAGATAAAAAATCATTATAAACTTTGGGAAATTTGAAACAACAAATACAGAGAATGACCCTCAGGAGAGGACTTATACCCAAAACAAAACAGAACTGTCGCCATAAATTAAATCAAGCAACACCAATTTATTGATTTCAGACCCTAAACACGCCTGATTTCTGTTCATCAAAATCCATGAATTATTCTTTGTGAAAACGGTTAAATAAATATCGTAAAACTCACTATTGCACAATGTTGCAGATCCATGCCATAATTCATTCAGTTCTCTCTTAACCAACGTTCCATCCTTCCACCAATTTTCATGGAAAAGGGAAAAAGGGTGCAAATGCATAAACTCATTTTGCCTGTCCACTTCATTATATGCTAGCATATATTCAAGGCAACTAAAATTTTAAATCAAGTCGAATTTTATATGATCCAGTATCCAAAACTTGCCTCAAGGGCCTTGATGTATAAAGCATTATGACACCTTCTGTCATCAGTCCGCCAGTTTTCTTATATACATCTCCTATTCTGGATTAGAATAAAACACAGTAATAACCTCCCTCATTTCCATAATCCTGCAGATAAGGAGAGTGGCCACTAACATCCCCAAGCAGCACATTAAAGTTTTCAAATCCTGACTGGATACTGTGGCAATAGCAGCTTCTCATCACAGAAGGTGCTGAATCATCTTCCAGCGACAGCTAGTTGGTGGGGCTGTGGATGACAACACTTTACTGTTTGTGTAAGATGCCAGCTTTGTTGCAACTGTGGCATTAACAATTTATGTTTAGCACACCTGCTCCGAACACATGATCTGCACGGTAGTAGAGGAGCACATATACACAGCTTTAAAAGTGCAATGATCTCAATTCCCGTCTCTTAAGTACATAATAATACTACAGAGTGCTGCAGTAAAGAATAATAACTGATTTCTTGTGTTGTCGAGCACTTTACTAAATAAATCTATTAAGTGTCCTTCGGGTGGACAAGACGGGAGACCAGAGAAAAGGAATGACCTCTACAGAAGTGCTGAAATTGCACTGCACGCAGAATGATAGCAAAGCTAAAACACAAAAAAAAACAGGAAGAATTGATGGAGAAAAAGTGAAATGATGCCACGTTTATAGGTTTATCCTCTGTATTGTTCTAGTTTGCCGGAGAACACCTTCCGCATGATAACAAACTTCAAATCTCCACAGCGGT
Organism: Pleuronectes platessa; assembly: GCF_947347685.1. Lineage (NCBI taxonomy): Eukaryota > Metazoa > Chordata > Actinopteri > Pleuronectiformes > Pleuronectidae > Pleuronectes > Pleuronectes platessa. The sequence continues at coordinate 10,760,768 of NC_070641.1, forward strand.
AGCCACTTTCTCCATTCTTTTCCCGTTGTGTACCAATCAGCTGTAAGTCTGCTTTTCTGTGTAATCTCTGTGCACCTTCCACCTCTTCCTCCCTCCTCTCTTCCTCCATTCCTCCCATCCTTGTTTCTCTCCGAGTGAGATGAGTCAGGGAGCAGCGAGGGGTCCAAGATATTTGCATGGGTGCCTCGCCTCATTTCCTTCCCTAATGGGAGACATGGGAGCGTGGCAGCAGACTGAAATGGGGGCTGTGGGACAGGAGATGAACGGTCGGTGGGTGGGTGGGTGGGTGGAGGAGGTTGACAGAATGAGAGGCAGACAGGTACATAGTGTTAGATGCAATGAAACGAAAACAAACTGAATGATGGAGTGTGTTCAAGCAGGCTGGTGGGCACTGGAGAACACATTAGCATGAAAATAGCAAACAGCCAGTAATGCAAATGATGCACATTTCCACAAGTGAGTCATTTGTACCCTAAGTGTGCTGATTAAAATTGAGGCAACACTGTGATTCATTGTTGCTTCTGCTTTGTGACTAACTCAATCTAGACACCACCCTCCTCCTCCTCCTCCTCCTCTTGGAGATGCGAGATGGTTCACTGATTCATCCGCTCTGCAAGGACAGAAATGTTGGTACTCTTACATGTGTACTTGTGTGTGGAAGCATGTGTGGTATGGGTTTCTCCACATTTGGTGGTGGGAAGTCAAGCACCGCTGACTGGCTCACTCCAGTAGAGGAGAGGCCCACACAGCATCCCCATGACAACACTACCAACACTTGCCAATATGAGCACCTCTACCTATCTAAGTCATTAGGCAGGCAGCCACTGATGCATTACCCATCATCAGATGGTGCACAATAAACAGCTAGACCCTCACACACAAACAACAAACCAATACAGACATAGTCTGAAACAAAAAACGACTGTGGTGCCAATCCATAGTTTTGGCTGCACAAAAAGACCCTTGACACTTAATGGGAGTGTTATACAGCATAAATAGACACAATAGGTCCCAGTCCCTGCCCGCACCCTGTCCTCGCCGTGAGACTCTCACCAAATCACCCAGCTGCAGGAGGTGATTTGGACCTGCGAGCATCCCTGTTTGCCATCCATCTGGTACTGCTGGGGAAGGGTTCAGTGTGCGTGTGCTTCTGTTTGCAGCAGTGAACGATTGCATGCCAGGCCCCTGGGCAAGCACCACTCTGTGCAGAACCTAATGCTTGCGTTATTGCTCCCCAAGGGAAGTGGGGCTGGTAACCCAGTACAGCTGAGCAGGCTCCAGGCTGAAGGGGGGGAACCACGGAGGCTAAGTCTGAAGGGATGCAAGAGGAGTTTGCCAATCATGGACGTTTTCACTCAGGGTAACGCCTACGGCCACCGTGAGAGGAAGGAAGGGAGGAACTGTACACACCAAAGAACAAACATCAGTCGCAGGCTTCTGCTGTATCACTGCATTAAAACAAATACAAGCACATCTTTTCCAATAGACAAGTTCTGTGACAGCCTGGAACAGGACATTTCATATTTACATTCATTAGACCATATTTGCCTAATAGACTCCTTTCACCCTTTAAAAAAATACTTCACAACTATTTACTATATACTCCAATGAGACTGGGGTAATCACAAAGAGACTTATTTTAATGATGGAGATGTTCCTGACTTCAGTAAGGGTCAAGTATTAAAATGCCTGGATCCTTAACTTCCCATGAAGTGAACACTTAAGTGTCCCCTCATACAGAGGACAGCAGAAGTGTCTGTAGAATGGCTGAACAGCTTTGGAGACCCACTACAACCGAACCTCTGTGACATCAGAAATGAGGGTCTGCACAAATTATGGAACTTTTATTTTATATTCACACCAATACCTTATAAAACAGTCACTGTCCAGACAAGTGCTTTACCTCTGTAGCGGAAAATAATCTCTTGACCATTCACATAAACTGCTCCTGCCAGTGTAAACAGGAAGCAGATTGTCTACTCTACAGTTGGTTGTTTAATTACAGAAAATACTGCAAACCAGGAAAAGCAATGGCAAAAAGAAAGACCAGGCATTTATTTGTTTGGACCAACAGTGGGGTGGAGTTGTTATCCAAACTTCAATTCCACCCCTGGTAGTTGATTTATGACTAAATGTGAGCAATTGCAAGTGTCTGAATCATTGTTTCCCAAATTCTCCATTGTTGGGGTTTGAAAACTCTGGAAAAATGTAGACGTCAGGCATTAAAAGTCAAAAACAACGTAGCACTTTAAACCTAAAACACACTTTGACATATATGTTCTCTTTGCAAAGTCTGTACTCAGGTGCATGGAGTGGAAATGTAGACGAGGGTTGCCTTTTTTTTCTTTTAGGATCTTTGTGAAAGTCTCTGATGATCTTTTTGTCCAACCACTAAATGCGAGAACTATGATGCCTTCTAGGAGAGTCATAGTCTGATTGAACAATGTACAAACTACTTCTGAGTTTGCTCCAGGCCTTGGTGCCTCTTTGCATTGTTAATGTCTTTGAAAAGCTAACACAGGCTTTCTGTTTAAACATCCTCAAACTCAAAGATCAGTTGCTGCTGATGACTTATTTCCTCTCACCTTGACAAAGCTCCTGTAGAGTCACCTGAGACATATGCCATCATTTCTCCAGGCAGGTATTCCACGTGAATAGTTAGCTGATCTTGAATCGAAAATTGCTAGAGTTACCCCTAATTAATCTATTTATGAGTGGTTCCCCTGAGCAATCTGTCAGTAATCAGCTGAGGACCAAAAAACTGATGATATTTGAGGTTGCACTCTAATGATGGTGATTGTGGTTGTTGCAGCATCACACTCTTTCCCTGTTAAAACAATCATCTCCTCGGCCCTCCTTTAATTGGGATTGACATTTAAATGAAGTAGTTAATGTGTGCCAAGGACAGAGTCTGCCGTGTTAACAATTAAAATGCTGCTTAATGGGGCATGCCAGAGCTATTTTGAGTGCATGTTGTGGGAGAAAGAATAGGGCATACTCTATTAGTCAGAAACCAGAGCGTTTCCCTGAAGTGGGCCAAGGTCAGAGATACTCCTTCCGTTCTAGGCTAGCTGCTCATCATGCAGGCTCTTCAAACCCCTGACTACAGTCATTAACATAAACATCAACCTGGGAGAAGGCTTTTAGCATACAAAAAGTGGCAATCGAGAATATTCTGTCATTTATGCAACACCTCTCTAAGCATGTAGAGATGCGAGGGCTCGGAAGTGCCCTCGGGGCCCATTACTCCTCTCTTTGAGAGACAGGCCTCCTCTCACATCTATCTGGCTCTGTCTCGGATATAAAAGTAGTGTATGTCCAGGGTGTTAGGTACCAAGGAAGGTGGACTGACCTGGCAAGACGTTTTGGGGCTTAGGAGATCAGAGAGCGGAAAAGAAAAACAGGCAAGAGAGAAGGAGGTGTAGCAGCCGCCAAAGTCAGACGCTAGGAGTAAGGGTCTCAAAGGCGTATGTGTGGACAGGAGGGAAACAAGATGGAGCACAGAGAACGTTGTGCCAGAGAGAGGTGGAGGAGGAAGTTAAATACAAAGCTCCAATGTATGCCGTTTCCACCAATCCCATCTTTCTGCCTTCAGCCCTCTAAATGCTCCAGTGTGCCCCTGCGTCCGGGGCCAGAGGGGGAACAGGACTGTGCTCTGTGCTTTACCTACCTTGTGCGGGGTCGGTCTCCCTGCAGGCAACCTTCAGTGTGTGCATTAGGGGTTAGATTTGAGTCCAGGGCTGTGTGTTCATGTGCCACAGGAAAGTTTACAGTGGAGGAGGAGTACCTTGATATAGGCTGTGAAGTGGGCAGCCTGTCGGGGTCCACCAGAGGCAATGACTGAGCACAGTGTTAAGAATATAAAAGTGATTCCTAGCACTTGCGACATTTCCAGCAAACTCATGAAATGCTCACGTGTGACTGGCATCCGACAAGTTTATATTATCCTTTGATGATAGCCCTGGAATTTTAGAGACGTCTTGATCAGATTCTGGATGCATATTTTGTTAATTAGTTTGTGTTATAACAGCTATACTTGTGCTTTAGAGAATGTAACAAGATTGCAAAAAAAGGCAACATGGCATTTCAATTCCAACCCTTTAGATAAAACGCTACCAACAACAGCTGGTTATCTTTGCTATATCTAGTTGATGTTATATTTAATGGACAGAGATGATAACTTTCACTAAATTGACCATATACGAATAACGTGTATTTTTCTTATTCTGTTAATATTTGGTATGACTGTACTATGTATATTATATTCTTTTGTGAGTTTGCATTAATTAATATACTCAAACGACTGATTGAGATTTCATGGACTCTTTGTCCTGAATAATGAGCCCTGATTACTCGTCGTCAGTGATCACCCCCTTGAAAGGGCTTAAATATAAAACCCTTAATTACTAGTGCTGCAAAGGAAATCTATTGGTATGGAGATTTCCCCACCTCAAGGAAGGTAAAACATATCCTGGGATCTATTTTAATAGAATATCACACCCATGTCTGAATATGTCTCCAAGTACATTTGCATTTATGCGAGTACAAGACAAAGTGAGACAACACAAGAGGTGATCTGCAGCCTTGAGGTTGTCTTGTTCAGATGTTCCCTCCTGTGTTTTCTCTGTCTAAGTTCGCCTTCGGAAAACGTTACCAGAGCCCAGAGTGAGTGTGTTCTCTTTCAGCACAGTGATCTAGTTATTGATTTCCTTCAGACTTTCGTGGTTCAATTTGGAAGAGCGACTTGTTCTGATCCTTTCGTTATTTCTTAGAACAGAGTCACTGATGCGTCACTCTGCCACAGATCCTGTACCACCCTGTTCACGCGACAGGCAGTATTAAGACACAAGAAGAAACAACCCTGCATCAAGTTACCCTAAAAACATTGGGGGGGGGGGGGGGGGAATTGTATGTCAGCCTGAAAACTGCAACAACTAAATAGAAGAAGTAAAGATCATTAAAATAAAGGTAAAACGATTTTGGACAGACATACTTACATTAAGTGTGAAAAGGACAGAAACATCATCACGTTTGTTAAGGTTCCGTTAATGCAAAGAAATGCATCCTTTTAAAAAGAGTGGCTGTATTAAGCTTGGATCAAGGGTGCTGCACAAATGTATGAGTGCAAAGCAGATGTGGACTATCTGGATGTAAAGTCAGCATCTGTTCTTTCCTCTCCCCTCACGCTTTCTTCCAGAGCTTTGGTTGAAAAAACTGAGAGTTGGCTACGTGCTCTTCCAGGGAGCAGGTGCATTCATTTTTCCACTCTCTCCATCTTCTGCCATGCCCCCTCTCTGACAGCGAGGCTGTTACCATTGTTAACCCCACCTCAGCGAAAACGCTCCCAGGAGCGGAGCACTGAAAGATGACCCTTCTGTTTACGGAGAGGAAAAGAATATATGGTTCAATTATAGGTTCTGTCAACCCACTATGAGTTTGTGATGGCCTAACCGGAGCTGGCGGGAGATAAAGTAAGGCCGATAACTAATGTAGTACAAGTGAAGATCATTGTGGGATCAGCGGCTGCTGCCTTGTTTACTGTGCGTTGCTTACTCTAAATCTCAGGGTGTTTTCACACCTGAAAGTCCGAACCATGGTCTGAACCATGGATCGTGTCATTGTTATATTCATTACATTTGCTTTGGTTTCATATTGTTAGTTAGGGAGAGAACATAAGACTTTTGTCTACCTATACTTGACAATGATTGGTTTGTAAATGGGTAGACATACACACAGTCAGGGTGTTGTAAATGGTCAAGTTTCTGTATTTACATGGCACTTTTCTAGTCTTGATGATTACTCAAAGCTCTTTAAAGCACAGTTTTACCATTCACACATTCATACAGTGCATCTCTCTCTATTAGACACACATACACTCAAACACTTCTGGCACAGCAGTTAGAGGCAATTTGGGGATAATTTCAGTTATTTTATTCCTTGAATTTGGTTTTTCAGCTCGGAGGGACCTTTTAACTTTGTTAATTTTGTTGCCACTGTAATAACATCATGATATTACTACCAGCAGAATGAGTGATCTTATCATTCAAACATCAATTCATCGGAGTTGGAGACTACAAGCAATCCTGTGAGCAGCATCAGCTTCTTTTCCAACTTTCGACTATTAGTCTGAAAGAAAAGTAAGTCCGTGAAAAAAAGAGATCACAGACTGCTAACGATTTAAACTACGGTTAATTGATTCTGTTCATTGGTCAGACTACATTTTGCTCCATTGGTCCTGACCATGGTCCAAGGCACCTTACTATGTTCGAACTAAACCGAAAAGTCCGAAGGCCAAACAAGGTAGAAGTGGTGTGTGCTCAGAATGGCCAACCCATACAAGTAGAAGTACTTGTCAACCTTGCCAGTCAACTCTGGATAGGGAGGATGTGTACTGTAGAGGCAGTGACTCACCGAAACAGGTCAGAGATGCTGGGAGACACGAGGAGAATCAATGCAGTGAACAGACAAGATTTTAGTAGATCAGTGAGTCGATGTTTGCGTCAGCTGCCTGAGTGAGGAGCCGCTGTCTGGGCGGCTGCTGCAGGGCTAAGAGGGATTTTAAACAGGAAGAAGTGGTGTTAATGTGCGATCTTGAAGAGTAGAGAGCTGGCCTTTCTTTCTTCATCCACTCTCAGCCCACCAGTTTGACACAGATGATAAGAGGCCCCAAGCAGAGGGCAAATGCACATCACCCACACACGCTCGTTCAGCAGGAGAAATGAAAAACACCTCGGCTATAAATGAGAAAGGAAAGATAGAGGAAACAACCTGAAAAAAAAACCTGCAAACACAAAATGAAAACTGTGACCGTGGAAAGAATAAACAAGCTCAGTTTCCTAGAGCCGCTTAGTCCACATATGGTAAAAGAGTGATAATCTGACTTTTAATCAAAAGCCAGGCCCCCACTGATAGGTTCGCTAAGCCCCAGTTCATTGTGAGGAGGTGTTCAGACCCGGATGAAAGAGCGGGGCTGAATGGTATCAGCGACTCTGAGTCAGCCGCTACGTCAATGGTGGCATCACAGGCCCCGTCTTCAGCATCACCAAAGCTATCCGGCTACTGGGGCGACGTGGGTCGCACCCATCGACGTCCCGCCTCCTCTGCGTGGCCTGCGTGGTTCACAGAGAGGCACACGGTGAAAATGGATTGCGTGCCTCAGATCCAGGCCTCCAGACGGTGGAGGTTACTGTGATCAGCATGGATTAGATGTCTTTCTGGCCTGATCAATGAGAGATGGAGGCTGGCAGGAGGGAGGGTTGGTGGCTTGGTGGGGTGGAGGAAGCTTTGGCACCACCTCCTGCAGGCTGTAATGACTCTGATAGCTGATATCTATTGCTGTGGGAGGCAAGAGAGGAGCTGTCTGTTCGGGAAATAAACCAGATCCTGCTCCTGAAGGACGGGAGCATGGATGTAAGCTAAAAAACCACAGACAGACAATCCACAGAAGCACACAGGCTTTACGTCTCATTCAAGGTGAATGTAAAAGTGGTTTCATAAGGGGACTCTAATGGCTGAAATTCTAGTTTCCCGGATAAATTTCTGAGTATAATTGTTGGAGAAGCAGCATTAACAGCCGTTTTGCTGCTTCAACGAGACGCAGCAGAGTGTCCAGAGAATCACACATCCACTTAATGACACAGGTATGAAACATTTCTGCCTCACAAATCTCGATCTCTCCAAACTCAATCATGTCGCGTCCGAGCAAATACTCCACAATGCCGGCCGTTTACATTTAATACTTACAGACTGAAAACAGATTTAGGGCTTCTTCTTCATTCAACAGTGTTTCATAAACGACATACACCCTGTGTTACTGTGATGGAAGGACGAGGCTCACGGGTACAGACAGGTACAGGTTCATTCCATATCCGAGTGTAAAACAGATGACACATATCTGCGGGGGGGCCTGTCGTACCTGATGGCGGCTTGTGCTACATATTCATCATTTGCTGCCATTTCACATTTGGGTGACGGCAAAATGTCCTCAGCCTGCTGTTTAATAATGGTCCTTTCAGATTATATTTTTTCCTCAGAAACCTTCTGCTGAAAAATGTATGTCACAAAAGATATTCTTAGCTTCATCTCCTGTATACTGTACACCTCCACTAAGTTGTGCTACACAGCCCAGTAAAGAAAAGAGAGTTACATCATTGGAAGCAATAGCGATAGTTAAATGGACAACATGCAACTCCGGTTGTGAGGCATCTTTTAATAAAAACAACAACAAAAGATCTAGTTGGATGATGTCGTGAAAAATCTACCTGACCTCTCAGGTGCAAATCCAGTTCATTGCTGAGGTTTTATTGAAGTTAAGCAGAAAACGGGAATGAGTAATCGTGATTAATTACAAGTGACAAATACAAGCAGTGGAAGGAGAGAACAGCCGACTGGCTAACGGTGTGTTTTTACTTCATCACAACGTTGTTTGTCCTGAAACTTATAACGGAGCCAAATGTGACGCCTTCAAAGGGCGACTAAAATGAAACGTCCCATTACCTTGAATAAAATTGAGGATTTCTCTCGGTTTAAACATTGTTGGAAACATTTTGGATGATGCAAGTACACAAGTCAAGATAATATACCGGTCTAGTCATTATTTGACATTTCAAAAGAATAACTACACATTAGGCTTCATCTTTAAGTTTAAACTCATAGCCCTTCACTAGAGAAAAAATACTAGATGAGTGTAAACCAGAGCCAAAGTGGCGTAATGGCCAAATTGTGCTAAAAAGCACAATATCATTCAAAAGCTTTTCGAGTGCAGGGTGATTCTGACATTTACCCTCTGAATAATCCCTATTAGCTAAATATCTTTTACTTAAACTAATGCATTCCACTCATTCACATTTAGCCAGCGAACGAGCAGGAGCCTGTAAAGAGCGACGGTATTATTCCTGACTGCAGCACCGCCTGGGATTCACAGTAAAAAGAGAAATCTCAACACTTATTACATGAATACTGCGATCACAATCCTGACAGTGGACAAGTGATGAGGACAAGGGATCAACATACTTCATCCCGACTGAGAGAACTAGTCTTCTAATGTAATGAGTAATGAGGGAAGACAGAAAAAGAAGGGTACTATTTGGTGACTATTATGCCCTTGAGCAAGGCATTAAACCCAAAGCAGGTTCGTCAGAGCTCCACTTGTGCCAGAGATTAACGTGTGTAACTCAATGAACACCTGAATGGGCGTTTCTACGAGAAAAAAACCAACATTTATGCTAAAGCCATACTAAAACATACAAAAAAAAATAACATAAACCCCACGTGTGTGCAGAGTAAGCAAACAATATGAATATTCATGAAAGCTGTCCATAAGAGCCTGTTTCTGATCAAATGTGTTCGGCCTCCACCCTTCCTGGTCCTGCTGAGGGCAGCTGGCTGCAAACAAGTGGTCTATTTAGTGTTTGTTGTTGTTGTGTGGAGTGGCTGCGGAGGTTTACCTGGCCAAACACACTGAGCCAGTGTTCCGCGCCAGAGCTCCGTCACTCACCAGCAGCCCGGCAGCATAAACGCACCACTGTGTGCACGCGTGTGTCTGTGTAAATGAATGTGCGGCGCTAACACTGGGGCCACTGTCAGTGTGAGTCACTAGTGTATCTATAGCTGGTGGCAGTGAGTCGAACTCCTGGTGCTTTCGGTTAATGGGGGTAATGATTTCATAACAACCAATCAAAAGGAGATCTGAAAAAAAGTGCAGATGCTGAATGGAAAAGGGGATTCTGTGACTCTACTGTAGGTGGATCTACCTTCATTCCCCTTCAACTATATGCTCTTATTCCTCGCTCTCAGATCACCTACTGTTCTGGACACGGGACTTAGAGGGGAGAGCGAGGCGCAAAAGGTGTTATGAGATAACGGGAGGGGAGTTACACAGTGACACAGAGAGGGAGAAAGTTAAATCCACACCTGGCTTCCCCAGGGGTCAACAGTGTCAGCCCTGCAGCTCCCCACCGAGGAATAGGCAGACACTGCTGAGTCTATCCCCAGGCTGAGCACCTCCGGTTAGGTGTGCCAGTCAGCCGGGCAGGCAGGGGGCTGGGGGAGGGAGGATGAAAAAGGGCAGAGGCCCGAGGCATGCTCCGTGCAGCTGTCAGAATCTGTGACCCCCACCCTCTCAACCCACACTGTGTCTCTGCCACCGACAGACAGTGGAGGGGCTCGGAGGTCGAAGAGCATCCCCTCTTTCACGTTCCTTCTCTCAAAAGGAGAGTAGGAGAAGTTTTTATTTGTTTTGATAGAGATTTTCTCTTTTTATTTCACCTATCATGCAAGTCATTTGAAACACAACATCTGAATTAACGTGGGAATGTTTTTTGCACTTTAATTTGTATCCCCCAGAGGCCAAATAATATACTTGTTTCTGTAAATATAAGGAAGTTGTGGGGCCATGTAAGTATTAGATGTGACAGTGTTGCTCTACTTGGTGATGACAGAACAGTGATGTCCACCAGTGCCAAGCCTCCCACCCGCTAATTGGGAATTAACTGTGCGTTTGTATTGGCAAGTGAAAACACAGCCAGCAAGTCCATCACAGTTTAAGCACTAAACTTTTCAGACAATCCCGCTAAAGGTCACCGAGCTACTGCGATCGCTTTCAGCACAGGATGAAATCATAGCAAGCGGCCGAACAGAGAGAAAGAGAGAGAGAAGGAGGAGGGTGAGAGAGGTCGACAAAACATCCAAAACGTGTGTATGAACTCTGTGTATGGACCTGTGGGCTCCAGCTGTGTGTGTGCGTATGTGTGTGTGTGTGTGTGTGTGTGTGTGTGTGTGTTTTAGTGTGTGTGTGTGTGTGTGTGTGTGTGTGTGTGTGTGTTGCTCAGCTTGAGCAGTCTGGTCACCTTGGCTCAGCAGGTTCTGATACCATGGAAAGCAGCAGCAGCATGGAGGAGCACCACCGGAGGGTGAAAGTGAAATAGCGAGAGGCCACTTGAGCAGCAGATGAGCAAGAACCTGGACAAAATTAGAATTTGAGAGACAGCGACGTGAGAACAAAGCGGCTGACAGTAAAACTAAAAACACCGGTTTAGAACAAGATGCCTTGCACATGCATATCTCAACACTGACAGATTTGACAAACATCAGCAGTGAGAGGCACAAATTCCTCAAGGTATTTATTTTGAAAAACCTCAACATTAAACAATGGTAAACCGACCTAAACGTCACTGGTAGAAGTGTCATTGAGTCAAAGCAGACTTATATTGAGACTGTGACTCCTCTGCATGTACATCCATAGATGACGTATAGGTGTTGGAGCATTATTGTGGAATTCTGAGGTGATTCAGATGAAGAGTAGTAGATGAGATGAAGAACGATCATGAAAAATTGGACTTCACTATCAGTGTTGCAATGAAAGTGTCTACCTTCACATTTTTTTATCATAATGAGAGTCAGCATTGTTCTCTATGTCTCTCCCTCTGTCACAAAATTTTTTTCCTTCATCAAACATCCAACCCAGAATTGATAATAATATTCATTAGGGCTTCAATAACAAATCTATCTGTAATATTATAGTTACATCTAATGAAGAACATAAATGCATTGTTAAATTCCTTAACTACTCCTGAATTCAGATCAGCAAATGAAACTTAACTGCACCAGAGTTTGAAATTTAGTCTAAGCTGGTGCCTCCTATTTTTCTGTTAAATAAAAATAGAAATGTTGAGAGTAGAATGAATCCTAACAACCTTCTCAGTTTAACAAAATTTACCCTCAAATTTACCCTCGAATTAGAACACCAACACAATGAACTTCCCATTATGCCTGTGAGAAAACATCAGAGTCAGAGTAAAACACTTCATGCTCTGAAGGAACTACTACTCTGTTGTTAGGATTTACTGGGAAACCATAACATTCCAAAACAAAATGAAAAGAGAAGTTTTTTCCATCTTTGCCGCCTCACTTCTCTCATGTGTGTTCACCATAATAATTTAGCTGGCTGGACCTGGATGGTTTTTCAGTAACGGCCAACAACTGACACAACGCCAGAGTTTTCCACGCACGTCCAGACAGGATGTCAATACTACATTCATTGTAATCCTGAAACCAGACGTCCTGTAACCGCTCGTGACAAATATGTGCACCATCACACAGCATCTCTCTCCTCTAGTCAAGGTAAAAGCTCTAAAACGCCAAACTCCCTCTAGCAAAAGGTGAATAAATAAATAAACAACAATAAAAGACAAATGACTTGAGAGAAACTCATTGCACATTTAATCACAACAGCAAGACGGATTGGAGCATTATCAGCCAGGGCCATTCAGCGAGAGAAGCCAACTCTAAAAAGGTGCCGTACATAAATAAAGTCACAGGCACAGAGCAGCTGCTGTACGTCAATTTCTCGAAATCAATCCTGTGATATTTCACTTCATTCATGAGAAAGAATTCTGCTTCAGAGTTTCACATGTTTAACCGTGAAACCGCTCGCTTAACGAAGCCTGACTGATGCCAACATGGAAACATCTCTCTCTCATCACATATGTGATGATTATTTTTGATGAAACAGAATCAGAATCATTTATTAATGACAACACATCCAAGTGGGTGGCATTATTTCACTGCACAACAATCTAAAGCTCATGTCAGCATGAAAATGACCAAAGACATCTACATACACTGCAGTGACACTACAAAATGACACTAGATAACACATGGGCAGCACAATATCACATACAATAACATAACACTGCAGATAATGTCAAGTGCATGTTCAAGAATTCCTTCATAAACAAGAGAATGTTGAATTTTGTCCTGTTTGACCATAGTATATAATATATATACGTATGTATGGGCAGATATTTATCATACAAATTGTATTGCAAGCAAAGATGCCCACGACAAGGGGGAGGACTCTGTAACCAGTCCGTTATGATATAAGCTCATCATAAGGAGATGTATATAAACCACAGGGATAATCTTTTATAAATATTATTTCATAAACTATACCAGAGGTGAAAAAAACCTCTCATGAGTCTGATGAGGTCAAAAGTATTAGAGTCCATACCTAAATCTGTACTTAGAAACTGTCAATGACTCAAATGGATTTTCCTGGAAAGAAAAGTGAATATTTTATTTGTTATAATGACACAAAATGTCATCTCAATAGGCAGCAGTGCGGAGCAGAGCGTGGGGGAGGAGGAGAACTTATTGACCATGTTCAGTGGAAAACATTATTAAATAAGATGAGGGCAGAGATGGAGCACATGAGAAGGAAATTATTCCAATATTGACCTGCAGCTGAATGTGAACATATTAATTCATTTGAAATCTTTTTCGGTTCGATAGTTAAACTAAAAACGGCAACATATATGATACAGCATCCAAACGTAGTGATGTTATGGTGCTATAGTCTTGTTTTGTGTATTCTACCTTTGCATTTAGTTTTTTTTTTTGATTTATTTTTCCATTAATCTGTCATATTAACACAGCAACGTATCAATTTAAACCTCATAATCCCTTTTAAAGTATTTTCTTCCCTGTGGGATGACAAGTGTGTAGAAAAGGGGGTTAGAGGTCCCGCGCTGCTGATGCGCAATTACGCATAAACTCCTAAATGTATTTCTCCAACGCGCTGTTCATTCACCAATCCAAGCAATGAGCGAAATAAAACTTTACCAGAATACACGTTTAATTCACCCCACTATAAGAAACTAACGCATCAAGTATCGTATCAGCACAGCCAAATAAAAACTTTTTTTGCACATGACGGTATTGATCCACAACAGAAGAGGAGACGAGGCGCTCTGTCTTACCGGTCCCGCTCCGTCTGGTCCGCGCTCAGCAACAGTGGAGACAGATTGGAGGTCTGTGGACCGACGGCCAACCGCTGCCAACGCAAAACGCTGCTCCGTCCAGTGCAGCGGTTTAGTCAAGACAGAGGCAGCGACGCAACACTCAGGGCAGGAAACGTCTTTTCGCAATAAAAGCACAGAGTGGGACTACACAGGTGGAGAAACAGCTGGCACCACCACAGCGTTGAAGTTTGATACACGTTTTGAGATTAAAACTAATTTACGAAGCTGTTTGACTTGTTCATGCTTTCGGGTTATGTTGGATATTTATCTCTGACAAACAAAACCTCTCAAAGTGGACCTCTGTATTGTACAGTTATACAAACATGCATATAAATCTCGAACAACAAAGCTCCACATGGATGTGTATCGGCTGTGCTAATTATTTATTTTCTTTTTCTAACTGACTTCATGGCCCACTAACGCAATTTTATAAAAAAAATTATAATAAAGTTTTAATTTGAAAAATATGGACAGCTCCTTCCCACAAGCCATCATTGAACTGAACTCTATGAAGCAGGGTGTGTGTGTGTGGTTTTCATATCTGTGCAATGACAATAAAGCTTCACAAATCTAAATGAAAAATAAGAATTTCCTGGTTTCTAAGGGTGACTTAACTTTGATCACTTCACACAGAAGCTGGTTCATCTCCAGCACTAACAGTCCCTGATCCAAATGGTTTAAGTTTTGTAACTGTAATCATCAATGACATCAATAGTTTAATAAAGTATATCCTACAATGTGGCAAAACTTAAATCTTATATCTATACAAGTCATATGATTCATATATTATACATACATACACTATTTTTAAAAATGTATATTCATATTATATATTATGCTGTTGTGAATATATACCATATATATATACAAATATAAATATGTATGTATAAACACAAAATTGTATTATACTCATATTTATATTGTTGTACACCATATACTGTCCTTGCCTACTGGTCCAGATGTTAAACAACATGCATGTAAATCCTTTCATAATAAAATGATTTTATTCATCATTAACCAACAGATCCCAGCAGTTGAAGGTAAATAGCTCACTTTCCACCATCAAATATTGGAGCACAGGTGAACCACAGGGCTGCCTGATCTCTCCTTTCCTTTCCTTTCTTTTCTGATATTACAGAGATTTGAAGCTTGTTGCAGCGGGGTGACTTTCCGGCTATGTACTTGGATGAGATTGACACCTTTAAAGACTGGACTGACAGTCATCATCTAATTTTAATATTAAAAAGAGGAAAGAGATGATATTCGACCGCAGAGAGGTGAAAGTCTATGACCCAGTGATAATCGGTGTCCAAGTTATTGAGCAGGTTAGCACTTTTAAATATCTCGGCATACAGCTGGACTGTAATCTGACATGTCTGTAGACTGAAGTCTGTAGACTGTAGTCCCCCGTGTGGACTTTCTGTGTGGGAAGTAAGATCAATGGCTGCACTTCCTACGCAGACTTACACTGTTCGGAATGAGCACCGACATCATCTCGTTATTTTATGCTGCTGTGCTTGAAAGCATAATTAGGTATGGAATGCTGCATGGTTCGGCACTCTCACAATCCAGTTAAAATCTAAAATTGAGAGCATGGTAAAAGCGTCCATGAAGGTGTTTGACAAAAAGGACAAACCTTCCCTTCAGACCATCTACGAAGGTTCTGTGGTCAGACTGGCACACATAGTGCTCCCCAGATTTGTCCGGTTACCATCAGGCAGACGTAACAGAGAACTGTAAGTGTAAATCCAACCGCCTCAAGCTCTCATTCATCCCAACCTCTATCATACCAATCAATAAGGAGACGTGTTGATTCAGTCGTGTCTCTACACCCATTGCACTTTGGCTAGCACGCTTCACACTTCGGTTTTGAAGTATTAATGAGAGTTTCTGTTTTTCATCTTGCTTTTCTTGTTATCTCCTTTTAGTTTTTTATCATTTGAAGTGTTTTAGGGCAGGTGTAACATTCAACCCGCTTTTATTCTCCATTATTATTCTGGGTCTTGCATGATATGTGCTTGTGTATTGATTTTTTGTCGTTTGTTGTACAATGTATTCTTCTGAAGATGCTGGAGCACTTTGGCCCAAGACAAATTTCCCTATAGGACAAAAAAGTATACTTGATTTGATTTGATATAACGGTCTTGATAACTCTCTTATAATTGTGAGATGTATATTATGTACGTATTAAGATTTTCCTTTTTATTCAATTAATTAAAGTTAATCTAACTCAAATTCTTTCACAGGTTCTCCTTCATTTTCATATCTGCTACTGTAACAAGGGAACCTCCCCTCCATGGGATCAATAACATACTTTTGTTTATTTAAATTTTTTCCCTATGGTTTCATTACTATTTTCCACCACAAACAAGCTCTTGACAAACTGATACTCAGTGTTCATTAATTTACATACGAGAATACAAATCAATGCATGGGTTAATTATGGACTTTCACGTGGATGACCCTTATCGACAGTAGCATGTGAACTTGTGCAGGATGGCATGTTGATCTACCTTGACAGTGAATACTAATGGAAAACTGTAATGTGACATACAGTGTATAGTTCACTCGATGGGATGTTTATGCTGGCAGATTTGAACGGTTTCCCAGACTCCAAAATAGTTACAGCAGGAACAATAAACAAACCACAGTGCCAGCCATGTTGGCCTCATCCAAGAAAAACATTGTTCAGTCTCTACATGCAGAGTTTGCTGATGACACAATTTAAATACAAGGTTATGGGTTTTTCATAGTTCACTTGTACCATTAAATTCTACTTTCCTGCTGGTTTGAACACAGACTTTAATCTGGCGTGATTAGCAGAACCTGCCCTGATTACAGCATGAAGGGCCCCTGCACAGGAGCATGACTCTGTCACCAGCAGGGTGATGGACACTGTTCGCTCTCCTATTTATGTCCTCCTTCATGCAAATGTGCTGGCAAACAAGCAGTGATCATAAAAATAACCCACAGTCAAGAACATGGGCAGCATAGTGAACGAAACAGAACACCGCCGTCTCACCCCGCTCACACTGGCCTTCACCTCTGAGTAAGAAACCCTTTACAAGAATTCATCTATCGATTGTAGATTTTTTGGGATTATTTTATCAGTGGTGTTCAGTGTCAGACACAAGTGGAACGTGCCAGAAGCATGGCTCCTCTTCATTTTTTGTTCATTCAACCATTTATTTAGTTGACTCCTCTGCATGCACACCGAGCCTCTAATGGCTAGAGGGCAGGATGTGAGCCAAATTCAGAGCCTTTAGAGGTATTCCACTCGTCATCGTTCCAACTCCACACTCCATCAAACCAGTGTGCACCTGCCTCATCAACAGGTTCCAGACTGCACAAGCAACTTAACCTTTTAGTGCTGACAGTGCTGATTATAGACTGCTTATGGTGGTGAATAAAGAGCCTGGTATACCGTGAACTTTTTACTATCCTATGAAGCCTGGATAAGAGAAACTTCTTTTAAGGACAGATCAAAAAATAAAGTTGATTAATTTTCTCTCTAAGAACTACAAGAGAAGTTAATTCATGTTCATGTCGGGGACTAAGCTAGCTTAGCATAGTTTAGTCACTGAAAACAGAGGGAAACAACTCTGACCAAGTTATATATTAAAATACAAATTCAAATGAACAGTTTGACATTTTAAGCAGGGTAAGATGTTAGGATCTCTTATTAAAGCTATGATAAATATGACGCAACAACCATGGATTTATTTATCACCCCCCAGTGGCTGGCTGTGGTAAAAGGTCATAAACCCAAACTAAATCGTCAAATGAAATGTTTCTGAGATTTTATGTAGTTCTTGTCACACTGATGTACATTCAAGTGTTTTTCCAGTAAGTTTGGTTTAAATTAATTTCTGATGCAACAAAAACCTGGTTAAATGTTGCGATTTACAGCTGAGACTGACTCAGGATTGGTCGAGGGGGGTGCATTTACAGGACCTTGGTACTGTGGCCCCACTCCATGACTTGTGCTGCACAGTATGTGGCTTCAAATGGCGTCACCAGTAAATAGCAGCATCCTGGGATATATTGGCTTCATTTTATTACAGTTGGAGGAAGTGGAGGCACTTGGTCCATCTTCATATACAGTCTGTGATAGCAGCCAGCAGGTGGCTAATTTAGCTTGGAACCTAGAAACAGGGAAAAATCGTCAGCTAGCTTGGTATGGCCAAATACCAAGACTAACAAAATCTTCTGATACAAGCACCTTGTTGTAGTTCCATATTCAGGCAGACATTAGATTGAACTCTGATAAAAATTAAAAATGACTCTTTTAAAGTTCTGTAATGCTATGTAATAATGTATTATGTGGGCAGCATGGCGGGTAGCAAGGTGGTTGAGCTTTGTGGCCTCACAGCAATTTGATTATAGGTTCTTACTATTTATGCATTTGGTCTGGACTTGTGGTTATTATTGTGTATTCTGTATCTGCATACAAACATGCTACATACTCTTTCCCCTCCTGGTGGATAAACTGCATTCAGGTCTGTAGATCTGTACAGTAAATCTATAAAACTCTCAATAGCCTCTCAAACTCCCACTCACAATGCTCTCAAACAACCTGTCAGTGTGTCAACCTGGTTTCCACAGCAATTAAAGTGGCAAGCTGTGTCCATTCAACGTGAGGTTTAAAACCCGTCTTTAAAAAGGAGCCTTTTGATGGACCCGAGCGAGTGGAGTCAGAAACGAGCAAAACAAAAAGAGAGCGAGCGTCACAATGACTTGAGGCAGTTGATTAACTTCAGCGTGAGTGCAGCCAGAGTGGCATGTAGGAAGGATGGAAAAAGGAATATGGAAAAGATGACTTTGATAAGGGGAAGAGATGCATGGAGGTAAAATCCTCTGAGGGGCTCTGCTTAGATCCAACATTTTGAGTTATGCACACACCTCTGTGAAGGCTGTAAAATAAAGTGCTGCTACAGAATGTATACAAAAACTCACATTCATACTGTATCTGGAATAAAAGAGGAATTTTCAAATCCTTCCATTTGAAAAAAGTACAAACTCAACAAGGTTGTTTACTTTAAAAACTGTAACATAAAACAAACACTGACTCTGGGATCATTCCATGCTGCGTTACGTGCGTTTCTTTGACAGCATTAACGAGAGGATTTTCCCCCCCTTCTTTTAATAAAAACCCTGTTCACATCCCACTGAGAGGAGCACTTTTTAAAATACATTCGATGAATGAAGTCATTTCTCAATAGTGATATTTCATGGTTTTGATTAAAGTGCCACTTCAGTGTGGCTGTTGTCTACCTGCCTGCTGCACAGTAATGACACAGAGCTCCCCAGGAAACAAGTCATGGATTTAATATGCCCAGTATAAAAGATGTGTGAGGTCATTTAAAAATCCCATAAACCAGTGCAAAATTAGTTGTGGTTTACTTTTGCGCTCCATGCAGAAAGGGTAGGCTGCCGCCCCGTTCATGGTCGCTTGCCCTTGGCACTGGTTTTAATTAGAAGGGTCAAGTGTGATTACCACTGAGCTCATTACGTTGGCGGGCTATTGAGGCAGTAATGGCAAAATAAAAACTGGTACAAATTAAACAGCAGCCCGCTGACTTTGGCAAGAGGATGAACAGCTAAGGCGCGTGAAAAAAAATAAACAAGTTTCAGTGAAGGAGACACTTTGTTACCATTTCCTCAGGAAATTATTGACGTCGAGCAGAAAAACTGCCCGATAATCTCAATCGCAGACGCTGTCAGTTAGACTTCAGTTGTCCATCAAGGCTAAATCAATCATTCACATGCCTGCAGTGGTTCAGATTCATACATGGCTGACAGATACTAAATGAAGAGTCACAGCTTGAGATGGAGAGGTTGTGAGGAGGGGAGGGGGCTGCTGCTTTGATATAAGGAAAGTACAGAAAAATATAAACTGAAAAATGCACTTGCCAGGAATAGTCAAATAGGACACTTTTATCAAAATCAAATACTGGTCGGTCATTGATGAATTTAATTTAATTATAGTTTTGACTTACATTTTTGGCTGTAGCACATGATGGACAAAATGCAGCTCAACTTGAATAATTATATAAATTATAGACTGCAAATAAAGATGGACGAATGACTTTGACCCAGCCACTAGGGTACGACGTATCTCTCAAATAGTGGAGCTAAGTCGTACCCTTATGGCCGGCTGCAAAATAGGTCATAAACCCTGCCTACGTGTTAGGGAATTGGACATGGATCAAACTAAAAAACGTCTAAAGAAATAAAAGGTCATTTTATGTTTTTTTTTTGTTTTTTTTAATCACTCTGGTGAGTGTCAAAATATTACTTTGTAATTAGTTGTTTGATGCTATAAAAGAAGTGTGAGAACTCATTTTGGACAGCTGACAGGAGTCTACTGGGTAAATAGCTATTGAATTTGACTCTTTTCCAGACCATTTTCTCTTAAAGCACCAGTCCCTCTAATTTTGTAAGCTGACCCTATTTGTTGACGTAATGTTACCAGACTAGTAAACAAGTAGGCGGCACAGTAACTCACTGCCCTCTGCCATCTTTTTACTGCCATCATCTTTGCCAAGTGCAATAAGAGTCTCCTTCTCTGCTGCCAAAACAGGGCTTTTACTTTGAAATTCTACATCAAATTGTCCTGATTTTGTCTGGGTGATAATCTGAGGTGGTGAACTGTGATTGTGAAGTTAAATTAGTCTGGGGAAATAGGTTTTCATTTTGACAACTGAGGAAATATGAAATTCCAAGGGCTATTACTTTGAAATTCAACATCAGAATGTCCTGTTATTGTCAGAGTGAGACTCTGAGGTTGTGAACCTTCAGTGTAAAGTGAAATTAGCCTGAGGAAACAGGTAGTTTCTCAATGATCGTCTGTTGTTTTGTTGCTTGAAGTTAAGTTTTTCCTCATTACAAAGTTTGGCTAATTATTCACAAAGTGGAAATGAGAAATCTTTGATTAAAATTTTAAAAGTTTTATCACATTAGTCATACTATTTATGTAAGTATATATTTTAGAATGTTATTGCATGTACAGTGCAGGGAGAGGCAACTCATTTATTATCTTGACATTTTCTGGTCATTATGTAAAATAAAATACTGATTAGTTTATTGTGCACACTACAGACCTTTACATCTCAAACGAGGAGGTCCTGGTGACTGAAGTAACTCCAATTCCATTTACCTGGAATATGACAAATCAAAGTGAATATTAATATTAGTGCCAAACCCAACATATTGAGGGACAGACTTTTTTCTATAACCCGAGGAACTGCAGCCATACGCTAACAGCACCCATAGCCTAACTGTTTTGTGTGTTTTATAACTTGGCAATTAACCTCCCAGAGCTTCTGGTGACTTTCATGGCACTTTTCCCTCATGAGCGGGGAACAGAGCCTCGGAGCTCTCGCACCAGAGACACACTATCAGATTTTTATTCCACAGGGGAGACAGGGAAGCAGAAGCTATAAATGTTAATAAGTACAAATGCCTATTTCCACATCTTTTACTCAGAGAGATCTGCCGCTGAGCTGAGCCACTGTCAGTTTACCAGGATGCTCATCCTCAGTACAGCTCACAGTACATGAGCATATTTCTGTGGGCAACCTCGAAGAAATTTTTTATTATGAAAAGTCTGCTGAGAATAATAATCTAAACGCTGATGAGAATCGCTCATCTCCTGGGTCGGGGAATGACCCTGCATGAGAGTCTAGAGAAGCACTTGACGGGATAGAAACTGAGGCTTTTTTACTCTTGAACCTACATTACAGATGATTGCTGACTGGGACCCAGCAGGATGATCTGTCAAAGAGCCACATTCACACCTCTTCTCTATGTGACTCTGGCTTCTGGCACTGGTGGGAAGAAAAGTTCACAACTTGAGGATTCCCAGTGGAACAATAAATCATTAAACACTGCATACTTGTGTTTATTATAAGATTAATGTGATTGGATTTCAACAAGAAGAAACATTTGATATATTTACAATTAAGACAATTCGTGATTTTCATACTTTGCCAACATTAACTCTTGGCCAGGGATTTAAATAGTAATAAAAAAAAGGGATAATAGAGTAATATTAATAAAGGTTCAAGTTATAGTGCACATATTGATATCTCATTCTAACTCATATCAGTCCATCTTGGCCTTTTCAAAAGTAATGAAACGGTCAAAGCACACAGACCCACATCTCCACTCAATTAGACAGATTTGTAGGAACGAAAATGCATAGGACAGCTTCATACATTTATCTCTTCACCAAGTTTCCCCATTGTGGTCCCATTGTCCCGTTACAAAAGAAAGACAGGTGCATAAAAGAAATATAATGTATTCTTGACGTGCACGTGGCTCAGCTGAGGAGTCATTTGTAGGAAATGAGGCTGCTCATAATCAGGGTCTATTAACTGCATCTACTGATACAATCAGTCCTACTTTGGCAACACAGTCACATGGTTATAATCTACTTCATCTCACACTTTTCTCCTGAATTCTCTCGGTCTGACGATCAGGTGATAAGTTCTCATCCAGGGATTTAGTATTGTAAAAACTATAATGGAGTCATGCACAATTATATCAGGAGAGGAGAGGAGATGTGAGTATGTAGAACAGGAAAACCACGGGCTGCCTATAATTGCTTTCAAACCGATTTTTTCTTTTATTATTATTTTTGTAAACCACCGTGGTCCAGAGCAAAATATCTCATTAACTATAAGATGGAAAACAATTTATTAGTTATAAGTTATTCATATAGCGCCCAGAGGATGAATCCTAACGGCTTTGGTTCCCTGTAGTTTTCCTGTAGCACTGCGTGAGATTGACATTTGTGGTTTTGAGTAAAATATGTCACCAATATTTCACTGTCACAACTTCAGATCAGGTTTTTGTTGGTCGTTTGAGCACAGTCACAAACAATGTGCTTGCCCACACTTCAGTTTAAGATTGAAACGCCCTTGGAAGTCCAGGTGGGCACTTGCTATCCTAACAAGAAAGACACTCAGTGGAGTCCACACCTCTACCAAACCCCAACAGTCTCCTTAAAATATCAAAATACCACCTTTATCTAATCAATGTTAATGAAAGTGAAACAGAGAAATTCAAGGATCTACACCTTTGTCTTGATCCATGCCAAAATTGTACGTGTTCTTTCTTGGTCCATATCACAGCCTTACTCCAGGTTTTGCTGAAATCGATTTTCGTAGTTTGTGTGTTATCCTGCTGATAAACAAAAAAAAACAGACAGGGGTGAAAACATAACCTCTTTGTCGATGGTTACATCATGGAACCTGGACAGGAATACAGCAAATACATTCTTTTGAAAACAGTAAATAGACTTGTGTTACACTTATCACCATTTAACACCGGGTGTAAGACACAGCCCTTACGCTTGTTATCTGATGCTGAATAGACACATGAAGACACCAGACTTCAAGTCCCTCCATCAAGTAATTTAATAGTAATAAGAAAAGAAAAAAAAATCTTGAGAGAATATATATTCTTTATAATAATGACTATTTTTCAAAATGTCGCATTTTACGATTATTTATTACGAGTATGGTCACTTGCATCTATCCAACTGCCTTATTTCATAGTTCAGTATTAATATGTCCAGTTATTTACGATATATCATTTTTCTATGTTCATTTTATTGTTTTTTTTTAATGTAAACTAAAATCCTTCGTCTGACATCATGTTTTTGCGCCGCAGAAATCTGCCTTGGCTGAAAGTCGAGGTGACAGAAAAGAACTGGTTTGTTTTGAGTCGTTCACTCACACACTACAATAAGAGTGAAGCGGAGCCTTTACGGTGCACATTATCATGTTAAGTTTATTGAAGACAGAAATATTAACTAGCGCTGTTGTGAGTGGCTATTATGCTTTATGCGTGCGTCATTTCTCTGTCATGTCACGTCACTAGCGATATTTCAGGGCTGAATGGTTTGCGTGGTTTGATAGCAGTGCTTAAGTGGTGCAACAAGGTGTAAAGCTGTTAGCAAAATAATGTAATGTGTTATTTACCGACCATTATTCGTGAATATTAGATTAGATTAGTATTTTGTAAACCTTGCCCTGCATTACGCCCCTTTATTTTCTTAATTTTCTCCCTGTCAATCTCTGTTCTCTGCATTCTCCTCTCACACCTTTCCATGACCTCGGAATCATTTTTGTCTATTTCTGTCCATCTTCATTTCCCTCTCGCTGTCGCTTCTCCAAATTCAGTTCCAATCATTTTTTTACTCTCGCATGCAATCACTTCCCCAGCTTTCTGCCCCACCTCTCGCTCTCCCCCGTTCGCCTCCTCCCCCTTGGCTCCTTTAATCGTTCTGTTTTCTGCTGAAGGTTACTCTTGCCTTCGGGGCTATGAAAATGTCAGAAAGGCCCACTCCATTTTCAGCTACGTAAATAGCCATTTCCCGCCAGAGCAAACCCACTTTCCCGCATCTGACCCACCACGCTACACATCACACTTCCCAGCTCCCTCTCACTACCTGAGCACAATGAACTCGACCCGCTCATGTTTATCTGTCGTTTGATATAACGGACTGTAGCCATTGTCCTCTGTGTCCATCTCCATTTAAACAACCGAGACTCATGAGGGAGACGCTTGGCTTTCAAATGAAATTACTCTCATTCCTGCAGTGAGTTGCCAACTCACAATAAAAACCCAAATATGTTGTAAATAAAAAACTATTTTCAGGACAAACAGTTATATTTAATATTTATGAGGACAAATGGTTAGAGGACAACTTACTCTACCTCCTAAATACAGTATCGCTCTCTATTTTAAAAGGTAGGTTAAAGAAATGTCACAGAAATAGCACTGACTTTTTCATGCCTTACAGTCCTTCATGGACAAATAAAGTTATATTAATCTTGCTTGAAATATTCTAATATAATCAAAAAAATAGGAAACAGCATTGTTGAAATAAAAATGCTAATTCCACTTCCCAGGACTCACTAAAGAGCAGAAATTGACTTATTAACTTAGCCTACAACCACTTTGTACTCCCCAACCTGAAACAGGCTGTTCGGCATTATAATTTATCAGAAGGGGAAAAAAATATGGGAACGCGTGTGTGTTCATTGACAGACGGGGAGAAAGCACTTACAGTGTAGACGAGAGTGACAGTCGAGAGGAAAAGCAGCCTCTCTCCCCGCTTCAAGTCGCTGAGAGCTTCAAATCAAATTCCGGTCACATTAAAACTTTACTCTTTTAACACTCGAGGGAGACTGAGCGAGTGCGTTCTGTGTGATTCTCCAAAGGTTTCGTCTTTTCTCTGAATTAGAATGGAGGCCTGCATGCGGTGGTGAGAGGCGGTGCAGGGTGAATGAAGGATGCAGCAGAAATATTAAACCTGGATTTGTGCCTTTTAGCGAAGGGAGAAGAAAAGAAAATCACTTATTTGATCTTGTGTTTTCTAAAACAACTGATCCCGGCTCGCTGCTCAGCGCATCCTCCTCGCACTCTGAGAGCGAGCTCCTGCAGGTCATGCGAGGCTAGTTCATTTCCGTGTACCGTGTCCCAGAAAACCCTGATGTGACGCGCGTCACTCCCCCCCCCCCCCCCCCCCCCACACACACTTCTCTAACGCTCCCCCGATCTTCCCTTTCAATTTCCTGCGGCTCCGCAAGACAATGAGGAGCGACATCAAAAGGCCTGCGTCGAGGGTTAGATAGCTCGCATCAGCGGAGCAAAAATAATAATTCACACACAGTTCTTGTCCAGCAGTACTTGGACGAGTCGTCATCGTGCTCGCGACAGAGGCTTCGTCTTCTCAGAGGTTTCTTTCTGAGGAAGTGAAAGAAAAGAATGTACCTGATGACTGGAGAGTTTCCGAAGGCCTTATCCATTTCTATGAAAGGAACACAGGCATGACACCTTAGTATGACACCCGGGAAGAAACGACCTGCCCTCATGTCAAGGCCACGCTGACTGGAAACAGCGCTGGTCACAGTCATGAAGGTTTTCACACTGACGAGACATTCATGCCACAATCTGCCCACGTGGTTTGTACTGAGTGTGACTGCAAAAGTCCATGTGCACACACACACGGCGTGACACAGAAACAAAAGGGAAATGGTGCAAACAAAAATATAATTGAATGGTATGGATATAAAATTACTTCTGGATGCATTCAGGCTAATTTGCATTGGTTTACTCCGTGCTGTTCATCGCTTAACAATGGATATGGGGAGCCAGCGCTGTCAGTCTGGCACTGCCCTCCCGCTGCGGCTGAAAATGACTTACAACAGCTTGATCGAATTAATTGGTTTGACTGATGGGCAGAGGGGGATAGATGGACTATTAGCTATTGAAAAAAAAAAGATTGACAAGCGCGTTGTTTCTCAGGAATAATTGAGAGGGAGGACTGAGGCTGGAGCGCGAGTGAAGGGTACACAAAGAAAGCAGACAGACAAAAGAATAGATTTTGCACACAAAAAAAAAGAGCCTGCTTTGTTTCCTCTGCTTGGCAGGAGTCAGACGTTTTGCTGTGCTCCCGTCTTGTGAAGCATGACTCCCTTTTCTCCTCAGACACAAAACCTATCATTTGGACATTTGTGGATAGATGAGAGAAAAGCAGCTTTACCAACGACAGGAATAGACATTTTGAGGGATGTGGAAAAAAAGGGCGTGTGGTGGCAGCATGAAAAGTATTCACCAGGGAAGCACAAGTTTCCCAGTAACAAATACCGTGTATAAAGGGTGTGTGATTATTGTCAGAAGAAAATCCAAAATAAAAACAAACATGAATTTATGTTTGGATGGTGGCTCCAGTTTATACTAGGTGTATTGATGCAGTGATGCACTGAATGAAGGCCAAAGAAACTACGGATGAGTTGGAGAAGACTGGACTCCATGCTGCCTCATAGCTGCATGTGTGAGAGTAGTTCTGAGTGCAGGGCGGTGGCAGAGGTATGGAGCTCATTCTAATTGGATCTGTCAAAACTCGGCAGCGGTTAATGTAGTGCCTCTATTAAGCAAAGCTGCAGCTCACTGACCTGCAGCTCTCCACGTGTGATCGATGGCTCCATTTGTTGTTTTTCTGTTCTTTATATTGGTGGTGACGTTTATGGCAATGATGGCATTAATGACGTTGACGATGGCGATAGTTGTATCTTTTCACAATTATTGCAGGATGTTGCGCCAACCACACGCTCCGCCCTTCGGTCACTTGTGGTCTCATGTTGTCAGCTGACCCACACTGCCTGCTCTCCCTGCAGCTACATGTGTCAAGCTTCCTGTTCTTGCACGGCACAGTGCAATTTACAACTAGAATGGCACAGCAGTGCGCATTGATTCGCCAAAGGCCGATCGATCCTTCACATGATCGACTCGTTATGGTAGAAACATAAAAAGGGAAAAGAAGGTGCCAAAAGGAAAATCAGACGAGGACCCAAAACTGATACCACGGGAAGAATAGGGCTGTCAGTTTCTATCTGAAATATGGGTGAGAGTCAAAGTTCATAATCGACTTGTAATGTCCAGCAGACTTTGAATAAACAGAAGACCAGTGCTCTGTAACACTGGTCGCTGGGACTAATCGACTCAAGTTATTGACAACTGATTCTCCAGTTCTGCAAACTGACTGGAGCTTCATCTAACCTTGAATAAACAATGATTTGAGGCAGTGGTTTAGCGTCATGGTTCCCTGGACTGAGTCCTGCAGCAGGTCTCTGCTTGCCGGGGTTCAATTACTGCAAGTCACTGTTACACTTTCAGAGAGAGAAGCTGTGACCAGCGTCACCACAGGCAAAACAAACAGCCCCTTTCAACGAGAAGGGTCACTGCACTAGTCACGCTAAAACACCAAAGTCAAAAGCTGTATATCCCAGATAAAAAGATGTGGACAAACACAAGCAGCATTCGTCTTGTTCTGCAGTTATTAGATCTCATACCATTACTCAATTTTGACCTAACCATGTTAAAGTTTCTTCCAATGTTAAAAGTTTAAACACACAAAAAGTCACACAGCTTCCATCATGTTTGTTCGTGCAGTCACAGCTCTTCAGGATGAGGATTAACCAGCGTGTCTGGAAGCGTAATGTCATCTCGGATAACGAGTTTGGCTCCGGTGGCTTTAGAGTAAATTTGCCAAAATGCCAATGGAGCAGGACACAGGCGCCAACATTTGCCAAACGCAAACATCTATTTTAAATAATCAGTTTACATAATTTTCAATCTAAAACAAACAAAACACTTGATTAAATTACACTCAATCCCCCACTGACGCCAAGACAAACAAATAGACGTTTTTTTGCATTTTCTCCAATGATTGAAAAACTGAGCAACAATAAATCTTTCCACACACAACGTCCTGTTCTTCAGGAGGATCTACAGTAACCCTGGACACATTCTTTTCTACATTTCCAGTCTTGGCATTGCCTTTAAAGTAAGGCACTCTGAAATTAGCACATCCTACAATTCCAAGAAGAAAAAATTGACCATTAGGAGGTTTTCAGTATCCTCCATTCTCGCACAGACGGGGGAGAGGGATCAATAGGTCACTGTGCTGGAGCCTCATGAATCTGTAGAAATCTTTTTATGCGATATGAGCCCTCCGCTTATCTCAGGCTCCAACTGCTCCAGAGAAACAAGGGCTCAGTTTGACTGGGCTGCTCGGGGATCGTAACAGTGTTTATCAACGGGTCCCCGAGATTGTGTTGTTTTCTCTCTGTTGACATCAGGTCTTTGGGGAGACAGTGCCATGTCGGGAGGGGTGGGGGAATCTTTTTAGTTAAGAATCGCGATTCTTGTGTAGGACGATTTTTTAATCGTCCCGCTGCCTCCAAAAACATTTTTTTAAACATAGATTTATTTGTTTCATACGGGGGGATATGTGGGGGGGAGGAGCTTTGCATAGCCTACATGCAAACAACAGTGAAGCATAGCCTACTTTTTGTTTATTTCAAAGTTTATATTTTAAGTAAACTTTTATTTATTCTTTTTAATTTACCTTTTATTTATTGTTTAAAAGTAGCCTAAGTGGTATACATTTCTTAATCTGTCAGTTTGTTTATAGTTGACAATGACTATACAATAATGGTGAACATTTGTTTATTTTCTCCATTGGTCATTAAGTTAATGTTAATATTTTAAATAAAAATTGTCAAGCTCTAAGTGAATTTGACTGTTGTATTTGAAGGTATGATTCAACTGTTTTCCATGGTCCAGTATTTAAAAAAAAAAATAACCCAAAGAAATCGCAAGAAATCGTAATATCGAATCGCAATACCCACAGAAACGCAATACCCACAGAAACACAATACATATCGTATTGGCCACCTAAGTATCGTGATTGTATCGTATCGGGAGGTCCCTGCAGATTCCCGGCCCTAGTGCCGTGTCCTGGCAAGGTTACAGATGATGAACAACCTCACTTTTGTGCACGACTGTTCTTCCTCCTGAATACACACGGCTGCTCCTCCTCTCTGTTTCAAACCTCCGCTTTCCCACATTTGGCAAAAAGAGGTATTCATAGCTCTGCCCCTAATCTACCAAAATCTGTCTGTGCTCATCTCTGTTCCCTTGCTCTATTTTTGTATTTTCTCTCTTTTGTACACACATTTTAAAAATGTTTAATTTTCGAATTTTTAAAAGGGAAGCACTGAATGGTGGGAGGCCCTATTGAAATTGTAAGGATTATTCTGAGCGTAGTGAATTGGCTTTTTGAGGGCTTCAACATTTTTTATTTTTATTTGATTTGCCTTTATTTAACCAGGTCGGTCCCGTTGAGATACAATGACCTCTTTTGCAAGGGAAGCCTGGCCAAGACAGCAGCATACAAAATGTCAAACAGTCACAAGACACACACAAATCACATAACACAGATCAAACAAGAGAAGTTCCCTGTTCCCTTAAGATAAGGCAACAGGACTAAAGCTCCGGATTCCCACCAAAACAAGAACAAGTGTCGTATGAAGCCGCTCCAATTTCTCTCACACGAGTCTTCAAAGTGTCAAGGTTTATGAGCTCCTTTAACTTTAGGGTTTTTTTGCAGTACATTCCAAGCAGCAGGTGCAGCGAACTTAAAACAGTGCTTACCGAATTCAGTGTTTACTTTGGGCATAATTAATAAATAAAGCTCATTTGAACGTAAGCAGTAATTGCTCTGGGATTTAAAGATGTACTTACATAAGTAGTGGGGGAGCAGACCCAAGATAGCTTTATAAATAAAAATATGCCAATGTATAAGGCGGCGTGCTGCCAGAGATGGCCACTCAACTCGAGCATATAAGATGCAGCGGTGAGTGAGGGCTTTACAACCAGTGACAAACCTTAAGGCACCATGATATACAGTGTCTAGAGAACGCAGACAGTTTGCTGGGGCATTCATATATAAGAGATCACTGTAATCAAGTACAGGGAGGAAAGTGGTAGCAATCAACTTTTTTCTGGTAAAAAAAGAAAAACAAGATTTGTGACGGAAGAAGAATCCCAGTTTCACTCTTAATATTTTTACCAGATTTTCTACATGTGGTTTAAAAGAAAGTCGATCATCAATTAAAATGCCGAGATACTTGTAACAGTTCACAAGTTCAATTTCATACCCTTGCAATGACAAAATGCTGGGTGGAGACACAGGCACTTTTCTGCCATTGGAAAATATCATCAGTTTGGTTTTGGCGGCATTCAAGACAAGTCTAAGTTCAATGAGCTGATTTTCCACAAGGTTAAAAGCAATTTGTAAGTTGCCAAGGGCTTCGGCAAGAGTGGTGCCACAACAGTATATAACTGTGTCATCAGCATAAAAATGAAATTTGGCATTTGGGACGTTACTGCCCAATGTATTTACATAAATAACAAACAGAATCGGGCCAAGAACTGAGCCCTGTGGCACACCAGTAGAGACATTTAGCAGTGTGGATGAGCTGCCTTCAAAACAAACACATTGTTTTCTATTAGACAGATAATTATTAAACCAGCCAACAGCCTGCTCAGATAAACCTATATCAAGCAGGCGTTGCTTCAGAATGGAATGATCCACTGTGTCAAAGGCCTTAGAAAGGTCAACAAAGAGAGCTGTGCACACTTTCTTTTGATCCAGCCAGTCTATTATATCATTAGTGAGTTTGAGTGAGGCTGTAGTTGTGCTGTGTTGTTTCCTAAAGCCGGATTGGTATGGGGAGAGAATGTTGTTAGTATGGAGAAAATCTTTCAACTGATTGTTTACTAGACCTTCAAGGACCTTTGACAGGATGGACAACTTGGAGATGGGTCGATAATTATTCAAGCAAGTAGGGTCCCCTCCTTTCAAAAGGGGAAGGACGTAAGCGACTTTCCAAATTTCAGGAATACAATTTGTGGTGATAGTGAGGTTAAAAAGATATTGGAGCGGTTTGGCAATAAAATCAGCTGCTAACTTTAAGAAATATGGTTCCAAATGATCTGGACCTGCAGATTTACTGATATCAAGAGAGCAAAGAGCTCTATGGACCTCTTCCACTGAAAACAACCTAAAAACAAAGGAAGGTTGACCAGCAGGGATAAGGCCTTGAGACATGTTTCCAACATCTGGGGCAGAAGACGCAATATTAAGGGCAGGCATAGCAATCGTGTAAGAAGACCGAGAGAATAAGGAGCCAGAGGCAGAAAAATGAGTATTAAAACAATCAAGTATAGTTGCCCTGTCAGTTACAGTGGTAGCATCATTAACAATACAGGGTGGGAGTTCGCTATGATTTTCAGTGGCTGAGATAGATTTGATCACTTTCCAAAATTTTTTAGGGTCGTTTAAATTTTTCGTTATTGCAGAGAGATAAAAGCTAGATTTTGCTTTTTTAATAAGAAAGGTAAAACTATTTCTGAGTTGCCTAAATATAAGTTTATCTGCCTCAGACTGTGTCTTTCTGGCCTTAGCCCATGCAAGATTTCTATTATGCAGTAGATCGGCTAAATCGGGCGTGAACCAGGGATTATCCCTCCCCTTAACCTTATATTTTCTGAAGGGAGCATGCTTATCAAGCAGGGAAGATAAACCTTCAGAGAAAAATTGCCATGCAGTCTCTACATCATTAATTAATTCAATACGATCCCAGTTAAGATCATATAAATCACGGAAGAACGCCTGTTCAACAAAGGCCCTCATATTACGTTTTATCAGAATACGAGGTTTGGATTTTGGAACTTTGGCATTTCTGACTGCAGCAATCACACAGTGGTCACTAATATCATTTGCAAAAACACCTGACATCGAATACTTGTGTGGTACATTAGTCAAGACCAAGTCAATTAAAGATGATTTATCTGGACACTTCAAATTTGGGTGTGTGGGGCTTTCAATGAGCTGCGTAAGATTCAATGAAACACAGGAATCTTTGAAGGCATCAGAGTTAGAATTTAGCCAATCCCAATTTAGATCACCAGTTAATATTATTTCATTATAGGTCAGTTCAGCTAATAGCTGATTCAGAGAAGTTAGCGCTTCAGCAGTAGCTGATGGGGGTCTATAGCAGCCCACAACAGTGATGGAAAACCCATTTGAAATATCAAGTTTTATGGCTAAGAATTCAAACTGTTTACTGATTGATTTGGACTGCAGGACATTTACATTAAATTTTGATTTACAATAAATTGCAACCCCGCCCCCTTTCCTAGGACGGTCAGCCCTAAATACATTATACCCTTTGATGGCGATTGCTTTGTCAGAATAAGATTTACTGAGCCACGTTTCCGACAGAACAATGACATCTGCATCAGTTGATTTTGCCCAGATATGCAGCATATCAATCTTTGATGGCAGACTACGAATATTCAGATGTATTAAACCTAGCCCGGTCCTATCCTTAAATTCAGCAGGTGTTTTACAAATAGCAATGCCAGGACCAGGATTTGGCTGGATACCAGAAATCAAGAGTAAAAGTAGCAACAGAAATCTTTTCCTACTAATTTCAGGGTTGCTAGGTGTTTCTGTTTTGGAGTGTAATCTAGCATGCAACATGACAAGAGATTTATCAGACTGTAAAAAGTTTGATTCCAGGACAGAGGTGCAAACAAGACATAACCATTGTGCAAAGACAAAAGGATCCAAATAAGAATGGGTCAGCACTTGTTCACTTCGTTCACTGAGCAAGTTATTGGTTTCAGGGTTTGGAATGATTGGAGGAGAGAGCACAATACCTGATGTGCACTCCCCATGGTAGCAGGTTAACCCAGAATCCGAGAGAATCACAGTGGCGATGAGGACCATGAAAAGAGAACACATAGTACCAGCACAGAGTTCAGTCCCAAAGAGAAAACCAGGGGCAAGAAACGGTGTATCCAAGCAGGATAATGAAGCGAGCCTCAGGCTGCAGGGCAGGGTAGATGGAACAGGCCTCAGGCTGCAGAGCAGGGTGGATGAACAGGCATCAGGCTGCAGAGCAGGGTGGATGGAACAGGCCTCAGGCTGCAGAGCAGGGTAGATGGAACAGGCCTCAGGCTGCAGGGCAGGGTAGATGGAACAGGCCTCAGGCTGCAGAGCAGGGTGGATGAACAGGCATCAGGCTGCGGTGCAGGGTGGATGAACAGGCATCAGGCTTTGAGAGTTGACCGTTCATCAGCACAAAAATCCTAAAAAATCCTTAAAAAATCCTAAAAAATCCCAAATAAAAACAATAAAACAAGACAGACACCTGACAGAGACAAAAGACATGCGGCCATCTTGAACATGCTCAAAAAGTTTCTAAAGTTTGCATTAAATTAGAAATTGGTGAAAATGTATGTATTCTGGAGTATTTGGAAATGGGCGCGGCAAAATAGCTAAACAGCGCCATCTACGGAAAAGCCCCTCATTTAGCATTCAGTAATCCTCACGAAAATGAGGACAGTTCTGTATGACCAGATGCACAAAAAAAGGCTCTCAGTGCATTATGAAAAACGCAACAGCAAGCCCGCCATTTTGGATTTAGTGGCCATCTTGGCCATATTCCACATTTTTACTTTGATGTACTTGTCGTAGAGCTTTCATCAGATCAACTTAAAATTTAGTTGAGTGTCATCACAACAAGATGGAGATCTAAACTTCAAAGATTGATTCTTTGTCACACCGTGTGACTGTGGCGTGGCTTCAGAGTTTGATTACACACCATCAAAACACAAACTTCTGTATCTTCGACTAGTTTGGTCCTATCGAGTCCAAACTAGACATGCAAGACCTGAAGACATCTATACAGAAATCGTGACTTCAAATCACAGCGCCCCCTGGTGACAGCAGGAAATGTCTTGCTTATGATAAGTCTTACACTTGGATGTATTTGTCCTCATCCACTTTGCAAAACCATGTCAAACTGTGTCAAATGGGTCTCAAGACATTGATAATGTAGCCATAAGATTACTGTGACTTTTCATCATGCGGATTATTAATGGCGTGGCAGCAAAATTCATTAGCTCGCCATGACACAGGAAATCGCTGTAACTTCCGTGTTTTTGGGTCCATCTCCCTCAAACTACATGTGTGCATCAACAGCCCCCCCCTTGAAGATATTCAGAGGATTTTAAGGGCATTACGATTGGTCTACATCTACAAAAATCGATAGGGACATGTGTCTTTTCATGACAAAGAAATAAGTCTCTTGGACAGAAATGCTAGACCACACAGGAAGCCCGCCATTTTGGCCATATTCCACACTTTTACTTTGATGTACTTGTTGTAGGGCTTTCATCAGATCAACTTCAACTTTTGGGAATGTCACTTAAACAAGATGGAGATATAAATTGACTTGGTAGATTTGATTTCATCACATGGTGTGATCGTGGCCTGGCGTCAAAGTTTGATTACACGCCATCAAAACACAATCTTCTGTATCTCAGACATATTTGGTCCAATCAATTCCAAACTAGACAGGTAAGACAAGACTTGTGACTTGATGACATCTACAAAGACATCACGACTTAAAACCACAGTGCCACCTGATGGCTACAGGAAGTGAAGCGTTTATCCTTGCCGCTGAGCGCAAAACGCATGCAACGCGGACACGTGTGCTTGGTGATCAATGGCTCTCTCTTCATTGACCGCAACAGGCTTGAAATTGCCTGTGCTCTGCCCCGTTAGTGCTACAACATAGCCCTATTTGGATGAGGCGGCAAAAACGATAAATGGTGTTCGATGGGCCACGGATTCACAGTCTGTCTGTCAATATATTTGGCCAATCAGATGAAGCCCTGCTACTCAAGCTGATATATTAAAAAAATTCATATCATTGCCGTTTTTTTCTGTCAATGAATTATTGTTAAAAGATTATTTGAAAAAGAGATACGACGGAGCCTCAAATCTCGCTCTGCCTCCTCCCCTGTCGAAAATTTCAAGGGCTCTCGTTAGTTCCGGGTCAGTTTCATCATTAGGATAAACGTGTGCATGTCTATTTATAGTTTTGAGGCTCAATTTTGGTCCGATACCATAATTATGAGGACATTTTGGCTGTTCCTCACAATTTCAAAGGACTGTTTGAAGGTTAATAATTGGTTTTAAGGTTAGGTTTAGATTTAGGTTAAGGCAAATATATATCTGAACATTAAAATAATTCAGAGATAGCTAAACCTAATTAAGACTTTGTATGTAATATGTTTGCGTATTTAAGACTTTTTCAAACAGCAGTAATTGTGGATTCACAGTTTTATTTCATTATCTTAAACAATGTGAGACAAAAGATTTATTTTACATTTTCACTGATTTCACAGAGAATAATTCATGGATCTTAATGAGAATAATAATACATTTAGGGGACTGCTTGAATCGACGATTATTAATCAAGATTTTTGCATTTTGTGATGAAATAAGACTATTGAAAGGAAACATGTAAAAATAAAGAAATCAAGGAATAAATGGAATGTTCCGGAAGAAGAGAAGTGTTTGGGGTGGCATTTAGCCACCTGGTAGAGCTGCTGCCCCCAAGAGGAAAGCCTTCTCTCTGTCCCCCTTTCACAACTAAGCCTCTGTCCTATATAAATAATTAAATAAAGGTTATAAAAAGCCCCAAAAATACATGTAAAAGACTGTTTAAGATCAAACATGTTTAATGTTAAAGATTAAAGACACGTTAAATTTTCTATATATCAAAGGCTCATGCTCGTTGGTCTTAAAGGTTCCATTGATAGGTCCTTTATAGCAAAATATAAAGATGTAAGAGGAATGTGATATACCTATCAGAAAGTGACACCCACTGTGATCAAGAGCAAACGTCTGACGCAGAGATCTGTCCAGAAGAATTCAAACCTTCTATTTCAAACTAAAAGATTAAACCAGTGATGGAAGGTTTTTTTCACCAAAACGTGGGGACTATTCAAGACCCAGCCACGATTCTGCAGAACTCCTTTTGTCTGTCTCAACAAATAAGCGACCACATAGACCTGCTGGCCAAGGCGAATGCCAACCTTAGTACAGAGTACCACTGGAGGATCCAACTGGGCAAAGAGTTGGAGGAGCACAAACAAGAGCTGTTTCGACAGAAAAAGCTGAAGGTAATGTTCATTAACAGAGGAAAGAAAACAAAGCAAGAGCTGGAGCAGTTGCAAAGGTACAGCAATGCAGAAGCACTCAGCGCCACAAAGATCGCCTCTCAGGTAAACAACACCATCAAGAGGAAGAATAAAAAAGATCTTCAGAAAGATTACGAGGAGCTGAAGGTGGCTTACATCATAAACCAGGAGAAGTTCAACACTGAGCTCCAGGAGGAGAAGACTAAAAAGAACCATCTCCAAGAAGAGGTTGAGGTTCTCAAAGCTTCTTATCAAATTGTCTGCAAAAGTCGTACAACAAACCAGGAGAAGTTCAACACCGAGCTCCATGAGGAGAAGAGGATGAAGAACTCTCTCCAAGAAGAGCTGGATAAGCTCAAAACTTCTCATCACGACGTCTACCAAAGTCACACAACCAACCAGGAGAAGTTCAACACCGATCTCCAGGAGGAAAAGAAGAAGTACAACGTTCTCCAAGAAGAGCTGAAAAAGCTCTAAGCTTCCTACCATGTGGTCTGCCAAAGTCAAACAACCACCCAGGAGGATTTCAACAGTGATCTCCAGGAGGAGAAGATGAAAAGGAACATTCTCCAAGAAGAGCTGGAGAAGCTCAAAGCTTATTATCACCAGGTCTGCCATAGTCTTGCAATCAACCAGGAGAAGTTCAACAGCGAACTCTTGGAGGAGAAGAAGAAGAAGAACCATCTCCAAGAAGAGGTGGAGGTTCTCAGAGTTTTTTATCACGTTGTCTGCCAAGGTCGCGCAACAAAAGAGGAGAAGTTCATCAGCGAGCTCCATGAGGAGAAGAACGTTCTCCAAGAAGAGCTGGAGGAGCTCAAAGCTTCTTATCACAAGGTGTGTCAAAGTCTTGCAATCAACCAAGAGAATTTCAACCGCGATCTCCGGGAGGAGAAGATGAAGAAGTACATTCTCCAAGAAGAGGTGGAGGCTTTCAAAGAGTCTTATCACATTGTCTGCGAAAGTCGCGCAACAAACCAGGAAAACTTCAACACCGAGCTCCATGAGGAGAAGAGGAAGAAGAACGCTCTCCAAGAAGAGCTGGAGAAGCTCAAAACTTCTCATCACGAGGTCTGTCAAAATCCTACAACCAACCAGGAGAAGTTCAAAGTTCTCCAAGAAGAGCTGAAAAAGCTCAAAGCTTCCTACCACGTGGTCTGCCAAAGACAAACAACCACCCAGGAGGAGTTCAACAGTGATCTTCAGGAGGAGAAGATGAACATTTAGATTCATATAAAGATTCATTGCTGTTCAGTTCTTGCAGCAGCTCAGTGGTGGCCTTTGCTCTGTTCTAAAACACGAAAGCTAAAATCAGGGCCCTTACAAAAATTCTCATAGAAGAAATGCAGAGAGCAGTTGGGAAGACCATAGGAAATTGTGTGTAAAACAATAAAGTACAAGATTAAAAGCCATACATTTATTTATTTTGGCAAAGAATACCTACCCAATGCTGTTGTTGCTCAGGAAAAAGCTGCAGGACATGTTGACAAGGTTCATGAGCGCACAAGTAAAACCAACATGTATCATTCTCAACTTTCACAGGAACATCACTGTCTTAATTGTTTCTAACATCTTCCCCAGACACCGTGTGTCCACCGACTATGGTGAATGCGCCGATACCTGAAAAACACATAAATGAATCCAACAGAGAGATGCTTTCAGTAGCTCCTTCCTCAATTTACCTTTTATTTTGTAAATAAATTGTGAATAGTGAAATAGTGAATAGAATACCAAGATTCAGAAAATTAAAGAACCACGTTGGGGATTTTTTTGTAGATCAGTCTAAAAATCTGTTTTCAATGATATAAAACCATGAAAATACAAATATTTGAAAAAAAGGAACGGTTACTGGCTACGTTAACATCTTCATATTATCATTAACATAAATAATTACCGAACTAAAAAACTGAAAATATTGATTAAGTTCATAATAGATCAATCCACTGATTATTGATTACTCAATACAATTGTAACACACACACACACACACACAAACATAGATCATCCCAAAGTGATCAGCATAGAGGAGTGAAAGATAAAGAACTTATTAGCAGTTCTTTCTTGAGTTTCTAGCAGTATAAATAAGCAGATCTCTCAGAAGGGAGGCAGCAGGAAAAGTGAGAAGGCAGTGAAGAACAGACAAAAGCCCGGCCACAAAGCACAGCAAAGACAAGTGTCTCTTTCATGCATGCTATAATAAAGCATGAAATAGCCTTGTTAACTCCAGACGCTGACAACAGCACTAGAGGTCCAATCCACTTCAGAGAGTGACATCCTCAATCAAAGGAGATGTGCGACGACACAGATGCACCGTTTGTAGACTATAATTGCTTTCATGTTGCCCTGAGAATACACACAAACATGCTTTTTTCCCCAACCTGGGTTTATAAAGGAACGTACCATGAAATTAAAAAGCAGAGTGAGATGTTATGTAGAGCATTCAAAATACTCCCCCCACTTGAATTTGCTCAAGATCAGGTAGCTAAGGCACGGCAGACTCAAAAGGTAGAGTGGCTCTGAATACTCAACAAACTGCAGCCTAAGAAAACGCACGCAGATAAACACAACACATGGAAAAAACATCAATTTGACAACACATAAGCACCAAATAGGAAATGCACTGCAAATACTCAAAACACAACCACACACTCACTTGTTGAAGTTGAATGTCTTTCAATTAGATAAAACATATTATAAAAAATGTTGTGCTGATTATTTAACATATGGATGATATAACATGGTTCATTTTTTTTGTTTTACATCAATAACACCACAGTAAAGACCATGTTGATTTGAAAAAGACGAAGTTAGCAGGTTATATTGCTAGCCCATGTGACATTAGCCTGTTTCTCAAATAATTGTGTCTATTTCTGCATATTACTTGAATTGAAGTCTTTCCCACGGGAACCTTAATGTAGTGTTCTGAGTATTTGGTCGTCTTTCAAGTATGTGATTGCCTTTTGAGTATATGAAGCGTGTTTCCTATTTGTGGCGCATTCATCAATTAGACAGTTTTCTCAATAAGTGTTTTGTCTAACTGCCCAGTTTTTTTAATAAATTGTACTGAATTGAACTCTCACGGCCACCTTACAAAAGAGGTAACATAATCAAACAGAGATACCAAAGATCGTCTGAGCATTACACACAGGCTTCATGGGCAGCAGCTCGATAACCACTCTACATAACAACACATAGTAGCTCAATGCAGAGGTCATTGACTTCCTTGTCAGAAATGGTAACCTGATCCTCGACTGTTGGCATGAGACTAAAGATGATGGAGTCCCATCACCTCAGCTTGAAGGCCGACAAGCAGCACAACAAACTCTCAGACAGCAGCTGGATGACAAGCAGACCGGTCCCAAAGGGAAATGGTCCATCCTGGTGACTGGCTCACTGTGCTCTACCAGCTATTTGTGTCCGTCATTGTCTCTGTCTGTGTCCCGTGTGAGTCCTGCGGAGAGAATGTGTGAAGACAACAGGAGCAAAAAACAAGCTTGTGTTGACAGCGTGAATGTGTTGCGGCGTGTCAGACCGTCTGACACTGACCTAACAGGTGTGGCGTCTGTCTGCAGCCCGGGAACTGACCAAGTGATGAGCTCTGTAGTCCACGCTTACCTAAACGTATATATTTACAGTATAATATTCCTCTGGTATAATCTACTGAATATAGATCATGTAGTGCAACAGTCCTCTAACCCTCTTGACATCCCACGGCACCAACTAGGGGATCCCAAGATTTTAGAAAACAAATTACATTTTTATTTTCACCCTTGCTTATGACACAGCCCTATTCGAGTCAAAGTGCTGTCATTCTAAATTAGGTTAATTCAGTGCGACGTTATAAGATGGAAGTTTGGTGCAAATAGTATTAAAATACTAGTTTTAAAAGGGCTATGAATAAAGATGCTGTTGCATATGGGGGATGTGATTCATTTCATTATAAATAGTGAGATACTGTAATGAGTCCCCACTTGGGATCCCTTTAAATGGGGGGTCTTGTTCTACTGACCTCAACAGGTTCAGGTGGTTTATTTATATCCCTAAAACTAAATGATATTACCAACAGCTACATCTGTACTTTGTGTGTAGTGCTAACAAGGCAAACTATTCATGTACCTGAGACCCCAAGGGCCCCAATAATACATAAACATGTCTCTGCCACTGTGCAGTAGTAATAGAAACACGCTCAACCAATCACGAGTCAGTCTCAGCTATCAATCGTGACGTTTGAGCTATTTTTAATCTCTTGAATATACAACAATGTGATCAAAATAAATCACCTCAAATAGTGGAAATCATATTTTGTAAAAAAATATTATTCAACATGCTTAGTTGTGTTTATACTGTAACTAGACACTAGGGGGCAACCGAGATGTTTTGGCTTCACTTTTGAGCAGCTGTCAGCAGGGGCCAAACGTCACACCACTACCCAGGGGCCCTTTAATAACAGCTCCATCCGCCTCCCTGCCTTCACGCAGGAACAAACTCAACAGGGCCGTGACTGGAACTTCAGGCAGGTGAGCGTAAAACAATGCGAGCAGCTCGATGCTGTCCGATCCGACATGACACCTCCGTTTGTGTTGACAGCGGAGATCACAACCTGTCATCGACACGACCCTGGGAGACCACCTGCTCCTGCGCGCCCCGAGCCGGTCCACAGCAACAAGCTCCGTGCTGCTCCCCACTCCCAACACGCACTGTGGGTGTGTGCGTGTGTGTGTGTGTGTGTGTGTGTTTGAAGAGGTATGTGTTAATTTAACCGCACCAACAAGCTGTTTAACGTTACGAGTGCGCCCATGGCTACAGCTATAAAAGTAAAATATCTGTAGGTAACAAATGAAGCTGTCCGTTCGCAGGTAATTTGGAAACACTTACCAGCCACTGCGCTCAGCCACGTGCCCACAGTGGAGGCGCTGCACGTTGAGCCGCGTCCCCCGCATTCAATCTTCTTTACTGGCTCCGCTTGTTTATTGTGGAGCAGCT
Organism: Pleuronectes platessa; assembly: GCF_947347685.1. Classification (NCBI taxonomy): domain Eukaryota; kingdom Metazoa; phylum Chordata; class Actinopteri; order Pleuronectiformes; family Pleuronectidae; genus Pleuronectes; species Pleuronectes platessa. Next base: position 10,801,972 of record NC_070641.1, read on the forward strand.
GAAACATCCGCAGGACCCCCCCAAAAAATAAAACACTTTTTCTGGCCTCTTCTGTAAAAGAGAAGCAGGTGAACTACAGCCATGTTATAGTCCGGAACACAGAGCTCACCTGGCCTCCGGTACGCACAGGTAATTAGTTTAATTACCTGGGGGGGCGTTACAAAAAAAACTGAGGTAAATCAGGGGAAAAACGTTTAAACCCAGCAATTAGTTTCACTTCTACTAGTGATTTTTTTACACAATGTATTACTCTGCCGATTATTTTCTATACATATGAATTAAATTAAATAAAAGTTGGCATATGCAAAAATGTCCATATACATGCATACACGAAGCAGCAAATACTAGTGGATAGGAAAGGTTGGCTTGTTTGTTTGTTTGTAAGCAAGATTACACAACAATAACTACATAGATTTCCATGAAACCTGATGGAAGGATGGATCAGGAAAGGACTCACTGAATTTTGGGGGGCAGATCCAAACAATTGCAAGATAGGAGACATTTTTGTCTGTATCCCAGGGAGTTATTCATGAGTCTTGATGAGTAAAAATAATTCAGGTATATTTAAGGAACCAATGTCAAAGTCAACCTATGTTGTCAATCTGGCATCATAGACGAGATTAGAATGACATTTCTTTTTCATTCCCGGTGTGTGTCTTCGCGTGTGTGTGTACACATAAGAAGACAAATATGTGCACAACATTTAAGTTACACAAAATAAAAGCACACAAGCAACCTAAAGGTACACAACTTATAAGAATGCACTCAAAAAGCTACAGAGTAGATAGAGTATAAACTACAGTATATGATTGTAGTGCAGAGTGGAAATAGTGTGAAATAGATTAGGCAGTATATGATGTATGAGCAAATTATGTATCTCTGGGTGTGTGAAATTTGGTGCAGCTTGATAGAATCTACTCGGCTGAGGGCCATTCTAGTGGTTGTAAAGATTATAAAATAGATGTTTTCTATTGATTGACAATTCATTCCAGCTCCTAATTAAAAAACAAATCTGTAACGCTTGCAGATAAGCTCCATCTTGCATTTTTAAATCAAACTTTACATATTAATAGGAAAAATCCCTATGTTATTATTGCATATCACTGATGAATTTATTTTAAGATATTGTGAATTTCGCTCAGCTAAGATGCAAATCAAGCTCCTGTAAGGACATTTACAGTAGGCAGACATGTCCTGTATACAAATGACGAGGACCTTGTTGTTGAGTGGCATCGTCACACACACACACACACACACACACACACCACGTTATCATCCTTCGCTCACCTACTCCAAGTTGCTTTAATTTCAGAAGAGAGCTAATTGCAATTAAGATGCATGAGGTGTTGAGCTGGAAAGCAAAAGGAAGCAATCAGCGTTGATTATAGAGCCGGAGCCTGATCAGAGTAAATCACACACTGTACGTCTCCTCTCCGCCCGCTCGAGCCGGAGTGAGCCCTGACACCGGAACAGAGCCTGTTTTCAGTTTGATTACGTCCATGGCGGCACCACTGACTCCAGCTCTGTGCCAGATCGGAAGGGATTACGACACACGTGACACTGTGAGGTTGACCCATCCGTGTCTGGCCCGCAGATGCATGTGAAGATGTTTTCTGCGGCTCAAAACTGAATCTACCTCAATACGGCTGCCAGCCTGAAATGAATGGCTTCCTCTCCGGCTCGCCTTACAGTTTCATAATCTGGGGTTTGTTTTGGAAACTGCTCATTACGGCTGAGGCTTCTTGCTGCTGCGTGTTAAGATTGATTCGCGTGTGCAAACAAAGCGGCGGCAAAATGAAACTGTAAATGATTAGCTGTCTGAATGTGTCCTTTGGGGATTGCTAAAATCAAGCTGTGTGGGTTCTGGGAAGAAGAAGAAGAAGAAGAAGAAAAAAAGTGGAGATTGTGTATCTTTGAAAGCAGCGTGTTAAACGATCATTTGCTAGTCTAATAAATCTGTTCCTCTGTGCAGACTGTTCAGATGGTGTATTGATCCAGGGAGGCAGAAGCAGCGTATAGTGAGGTGCAGCAGCCAAAATAAGCAACACTACTCATTTCAAAACACCTTAAAAGAAAAGCTCTTGCAGGCATTGAGGTTTCTGGGATTTTTCTTTGCTGGATGCACCACTTGTAAAGAAACACCTACACTGTACATATCAGAACTCAAAGCATCACAGTTATGTACTGAAATACAGATTTTCCTCTTTTCCAGGTGTTGCACACAGACATTTTGGAGGCCATCTTGCACCAGCGGCCCAGAGGACACTCCCCTGACGCAGTTTGGGGATGGAGTGCCTTGCTCAGGTGCAAATCAGCAAAGTCTATATGGTGTGAACAGAGAATTGCACACTCAGATTCTGCATCCTTTGTGTTCCAGCACATATGGGGTCTAAGACGCTCCTGTGAAGTCAGAGTCTATGCACGTCATCGGCCCACTGCTTTCAGTTTGAGATCCAACAGGTACAATTTCTATTCTGGTTTTATCAACACAGTTTATTGGAGGTTACAAAGGTAGATGACAGTGTGTGAATTTGTGTGGGCCTTTGGCTAACCCACACTGACACCTAGTGGCTCATAGAGGCAAATGATTTATATTTAATAATCTGTTCATCAAATCAAGAGGGAAACAGGGAAATAGAGCTAATACTACTAAAAATAACCCTTTTGTAAAACATTGGAATAATGTTATTTGAGATCATTAATATGGATATAATATCATATTACCAGTGGTGGAGGAAGTGCTCAAACATTTGACTTAAGTTCAAATAGATGGAAACAAGATTTCACAAGTACAAGTAAAGTACCACATTAACGGTTCTACCTGAATAAAATTAAGTAAATTCTACTTTAAAATATACTTATAAAGTATTGAAAGTAAAAGTGCTTGTAGAGTGTAGCCTGTTCCCTGATACCAAGGTCTAATACATTCTTAAGGCTGAGTCTCTGCAGTGACGTCCTCTGAATCCATTACAGGTGTTCTTTTCTGCACCAGTGATGCAGGATTAGATCATTAATCCCCCTCTCGTTATTTTTGATTACTTTTAGAAAATATTGGAAAAAAAACAATGTTACATGTAGCACTACATTACATTGTAAAAATGTAACAGAGTAGAAATAATTGCTGATATATGTGGAGGAGTAAAAGTGTGAAGTACCCAAAGATAAATCAACTCAAGTTAAGTACCGATACATGAAAACCATACTTAAATACAGTAAATAAGTAAATGTACTTTTTTTCATCCCACCACAGAACACATGTTACTGCATCAAAAAATGATTTCAAATTAAAAGCATTTTTAAAAAACTAAAATAGCGTTCATGATAAACCGTCTTCATGACAACACGTCAGGCCGTGGTGATGGTTAAGCTCCGTCTTTCTGTTGACTTCATGTTGTGCTTTTGTTTCTGCGCTTGAGTTGAAGCACGGAAAATACACACAGAACCATGCAAAGCCACAGTGGGCCGTGGGCGTAAACAAAGCTGTCATGCTAATTTCAAGCATGATCGATGTGTAATGGGCTTTAGCACACTGCTGCTGCCTCATTGGCCCTGCAGCATAAATAAGTGCAGGCACGTGTGGAGCATATTTTAGAGTGGCTTGTGTTTTTCATGTATGAAGAATCTCAAACTGCACAGTATTGGTTTCTATAAAAGAGTTTTGACCTGCAAACACACTGGATTCAAAATAAAGATAAAAACTGACGTACAGTGAGAAATAAAACACACAGAGCTCTGTGGTTGGTTCCTCAGTCGAAGAGGTCAGGGAAGTTTTCTTGGCAGTATTCCTCAAAGTTGAAGTTGTCCGAAGTGAAAGGGACATCCTTCCACTTTTTCTTAGTCATCCTGCCACCAGGCGTCTGCAGGAACATATGCTTAATAGCCAGATTGGGCAGCAGGGCGATATCCTTGTACTTCATCTCAAATCCCCATTGCTGTGAATTTACATAAGAATAACACTCAGTTCCCGCCGTGCAATCAGCGCTAACATCAGCTCTCTCAACGAGCTGCCTAGAGCAGGAACGTTTCGGTATCTGAGTCTTGAATCAATATTTGGCAGAAGGTCCCACATACCTGGCTGCAGTTGCCGTTGTTGCAGCTGATAATCCGCCCAGGCTCCCAGTCCTCAAAACTCTTTGGTAGCATCAACTGCCCTCCCACTTTGTAGTGTTTCCTGCGAACAGAGAAAAGATTAGAGCAGTGAAGATGTCGTGTAAAGAGTGGGTCATGAATGTGCATATGGATGAACTCTCTTTCCCAAAGGAGTTCAACTCACTTAAAGTCCGGATTGACGTTGACATGGTGCACATTGTCGATGAGTTTAATGTCGCTGCCAGAGGCCACAGGCTTGAAACAGTTTCGACACAGGAGCTGGATACTGGAGGCGGTGTAGAGACTCCTCTTCTGCATTTCACTGCGCTCTTTGATTCTACTTTTATTGACAGCTTCTGTCTGCATCTTAGTTATCTGGAGCCAAAGAAGAATAAAAGGTAAGAAAACACCGGGACCTGGGAGCACAGAATAAGAATGAACAGAGGGCCGCAGCCTCACCTTTCCGCGAAACTCGTGGGGGCTCATATCTTGGACCCTAGCGATGGCTTTCCCAGTCAGCTCCTCCAGATACTCGTTGGTGAGCTCTCTGCGCACCTCCCGCCCGCCTTGCGCGGCAACCACTGAATACTTGCTGTCCTGCGCTCTGGCACGTCCGCTGGCCTGCTGCTGGGCGATCTCATTTGTAAGCAGGCCGTAGCGCACCACCAGGTTGCATTCAGGAATGTCGAGGCCCTCCTCCGCCACGCTGGTGGAGATAAGCAGGTTGAGAACGCCCTGTCGGAAATGGCGGATCGTGTCGGACTGCTCTCTCTGCAAGTGTAAGAAAAGCATGTTAGGACACACCAAACATAAATTGGGACGATCTAAAGCTCATCAGCACACCTGTGTCATGTAAGTGTTGCCGTTGCCAGCCCCGGTCAGGACATCTGCCATGATGCCAGCTTCCTGTAAGGCTCTGTTGTTGAGGACCCAATCATTCAGGCAGCGGATGCTTTTGCGTGTTTTGCTGAAGAGGATCCCCTTTGACTGCACACCTGAACCGAACTGTTTCAGCAGAACGCTCTCAAGTTTGGCCATCTTTGGGTTCTCGTAGCGAGGATCTCCTGCAAGTCTCCTCAATTCCGCCTGATGCGCTGCGTAACAAAAAAAGCGGTTTTCATTGAACTGCGAATTAAAGGTGCAGTGTGTATAATTGAGTGACATCTAGTGGTGAAGTTGCATTATTGCATCTGTCGCGTCTTAGAATCGGGATCACATCGGATTCTGCAGACTTTCTTTTGAATCTAATCTAAGAGGCCAGGCGGAGGACAAAGTCTGCAGATAATCCATAGTCTCTCACTTGGACATTTGCATTCACAGAAGCACCTCCTTTGGAGAGAGTGCAAAGAATCTCCGCAGTTGAGTGAAAGTCTCAAAGCAGCTTTGGTTTGCAAACATGTGAGTGAGATACGTCATAAGTTCAATTCAGTAATGAAAATGTCTGTATTCCCACCTTGGAAAATTCCCACCAGGAAGTTGTCTGTTTTGTCGATTGCTGTTTTGGACTTAGAGCTGTAGAACTCCTCCAGGCTGTCGTAAGCGTCCATCATACGCAGGGTGTCGTTGATGAGCAGGGCATCGTTGTACTGTCTGAGGTGGAGAGCACATTGTGCGAGCCGTCTGTTGTCGTCCCTTACCCCTAATCCATTCAAACACACAGATGATGCATGGGTGGCTTTGACATTAAAACAGCTGTAAATTAGTGGACGAAAAACAGGAAACATACCTCGCTGCTCTAAAATCACCACATCTGCCTCGTACTCCTGCGTGCCACACTCTCTCAGTGTGAAGTCTGCGGGTAAGTTCAATTGCTCTTCGATCCTCTGCATCATCCTCTTAAGATCATCTCCGAACGGGTCCTAAAAGAACAAAATATGGTTCAGATTGTTCAAATATGATAGAATCTCAATGGGGGAGTTTCCAATGAGTTTTTTTTATTTTACTTCAGGTCTGTTCTCGACAATGTCAAATGTCTTGATGGGTCTCGGCACCTTCTTCTTCAACTCAGGGGCATAGTTCTTGGTTGAAACTATGGATGAGTCCAGGTTGGCACAAATCTGAGACGGAGAGAGAGGAAGATCGTCAGGCAATTTGTTACTAACTGACCTTTTATATCGAGAATGAAAAATAATCTGCCTGACCAAAATTAGGTCTCAAAGATGGTTGACCTGAGCAGTCTAAAGGCCTCTGCAGGAAAGATTTAAATAAGACATATAACGTTTTGCGCCGGGAGTTTCCATCCTGTCTCTGGCATTGGGGATAAGACATTAAGACCCGTCCTCAAGAAGAAAATAAAAATCCTGGCATGACTTCTCGTGATCCTGAATTGTAATCTGTTCCCTCCCATTTAGTGTAACACTGGGATGCTCATGCTTAAAGTTGTTTGGTTTGGCTGTTCGCTTGCACCTTTGACTAAAAACAAAGGGGGACCACTGGGACTCGTGAAGTAAATCTTTTTTAACTACCACTGGGAACACCGATCAGAAATTCCACCATCTTTCAACAACAAACATGCAGACGATTTTTCATCATTAAACATGAAGAAGAACAGATATTTGTGACATCACACAGACATGACAAGAGAGACCCTGACCTGCAGGACGTGCTCCACGGCATTCTCCAGGATCCTAGCGCCCCCCGTCCCTGGGGATGCAGTGAGACCCAGGATCTGCGGCAACGGAAGCTCTCCCTTCAACTTCTTCTCCATGTAGCAACTCATGATCTGGTTGTAGACCGACTTCTTGTTGGTGTGGTGACACTCATCAACTATCAGTAGAGTGATATCTGCGGGGGAACCACAAAGACTCAGTCGATCGTGTCATTACGAAATCCCAATCAAGGCTGTTAAAGCTAACTTTCACTGACCCGAGAGCTCAACATGTTTGGTTTCCTCGCTGTTGGTCAGAGCGTTGTACAAGATCTGTGCTGTGCAGATGACCACGTCCGAGTCCTGCACCACTTTTCCGAACAGGTCCTTCAACTCGCTCTCTCCACTCACTGGCACCAGGGTGTAGTCGGAGCCCAGATGAGGCTTGAACTCTTTGGTGTAATGTTGGTCTACTAGGTGAACCTGCAGCACACAATACATAAAACCACACTGTATTTGTTCTGCCTCTCGCCACACTGGTTGAAAAATGCTGTGTTCATCTTGTCTGTCTGGTGCATTCTGGGTACCTTGTTGACCAGGACCACCACCTTGGCGTTCTGTGTGGTTTCCAGGTGTCTCTTGGCCACATACACAGCAGCTCGCGTCTTTCCGCCCCCGGTCGGCAGCCAGATGATCACGTTCTCTCCCTGAAGAGCCCTTTCCACCACTTCCTGCTGGTATGAATACAGTCCGAACTCTGCCATCCTCAACTTTACTCCTGTTTGCCAAAACATCAGAAACCTACAATCATCACCAAAGTACTGCAGGGAAGCAGGATTATACATTGACAGTCTTTTGAACAAGAACACGGAAAAGAGGCTGGATTGTTATGTACTCACCAGTCCGCTGTGGAGAGGTGTGTGGTTTTCCCAGCTTCTCCTGGTCCCGTATCACCACACACTGTAGGTGGTGGGGCTTTTATAACTGTGTTATGATCAGCTGTGTGAGGAGGACAGGAAACGAAAGTAAAAACCCATTGAATCTGACGACGGCCCCACTGAGGGAGGTTTTTGAGGGCCAACAGAGAATCATCATTGTGAAGTGACATAGGAAGCTTAGACTATGCCGTCCTATAATATTTCTTACATAATCCTTTTTTAATAAAGCATTATCCACACGTATTGTGTAAATATGAATCTATGGCGTTTACTCTCTTAGGGGCCTTTAGCAGACATCTTTGGTTGTTGTTGTTGATTGTCATGAACCCTCATGGGGCCCCAGCTGTTTGTCATGACATCAGGAAAACGAAACCTACAACAGTCGCTCTTTTAACCCTTAGTTCTCTGTTCTTTGATTTTTGATTTCATCTGCAAGTCATTGATTTGCAGGACTTTAGCACTTGGGTAGTTTCTGTACCTAACTGAAAGTCGACTTAATCCATACTGACAATACACAAGGATAATTATTAAAGAAAGAGGCAGGTACTATAGCCTAAAGGAACTCTGCTGATAGTTTGGTTCTTTAGAGAGTAAAATGTATGAAATATTACACATGAAGCTTCTGGAGCAACCAGATGAACAGGGTTATCCAATCAAAGATGATATCCTCATCAATAAACCTTGATTATAAAGTGACAGCTTCTATAATAACAAACCCCAAATATTCCTATCCTTATATCTTTAGGTCATGATACATTCAGGGTAAAAAGCTGATAAGGACAATCCCAGGATCAATCAAGTACAATGTAATTTAGAATGAATATCCTCCATCTGAAAAGACTAAAGGGAAATCACAAGCTTTTATCACCCTGATTTCATGTGAAAGATTCTATACATCGGTGTATGTGCTGTTGTCCACTGTGCCTGTGGCGTGTATCTCTCTCCGCTGTAATGCTTGTGTGTGATGTCTTTCAGGTGGACGGTAGACTGTGTGTGTAGGTTTGTTTCCAGGGAGCTGATTGGTTCCAGACTCCAAGCTTGCATGGATAAGAGGAGGGCCTCCCCCAGCTTCTGGGGTCTCTCCTCTTGCCACTGCCGGCCAGTAGTGTTTCTTGTACAGTGTCTTAAACCCTGTTGTTGATGTACCTGCCCGGTTTGGTAGGGGTAGGTAGCATTTTGGTTTAACCCATGTTTTCTCCTGTTTTTGGATTAGGAGTTAGGTTAGTAACCTGTCTTTTTGTTTTTTTAATTTGAGTAGGTAAGTTTAGGTTGTTTGCCTTAAGGTTATTTTTGTTTGTTGTTTTGCTTTTAGCCCACGATGAAGCAAAACAAGTTAATAAAGCTAAACGAGCTGTAATCATTTGTTGCTGGCTGGTCTTGGGAGCTGAGAAGAGGGGAGACTCATTCATCGTGTTGCGACTGGGTTTTCTCCTGGGCTGGGTCGCAACAAAGTATAAGAAACAAATGCAGTACCTTCAATATCAATATAAATTCACAATAACACGATAATAAAATACTATCTACTAAAAGTCTAATCTGTGGATAATTGTCAACACCAGTCCACCATGTGAATCACTGTCATGTGCCTGTGCACTCAGCATGACGTGTTAATGATCATCTGTGTGATACAGAGAAACTAAAGTGAAACCTTCCTGCTCCTCCTCCGTCGTCTCCTGAGGGAGGCTCTGGAGGAACAACCGAACAGGCTCCGCTGTGCAGTGACAGGATGAGGACGTCACTGACAGCTAGTCTGTCACTAACCCTGTACAATCTGTTCATGGACGATTTTATAATTATCTTCAACACAGTACGTGACTTACAGATACGATTTTCTTTAGGCCAGAGAGGAATCGGGTTTTTGCATTATGTAAACCTTAACTGGGCCCTCCCTCTCTGTAGGTTTCTATTTATCAGGAAAGTGAAACCTGGAGCCTCTATTTCAAAACAGAGACCTAAAAGTCGGCCATCAACTTTAATATTAGTCTGAATCTTTCTCCAGTGGTGAAGATGTGTGAAGAATATCCATCATGACCATGGACTGTGTATAAAGATGGACAGCTTCCTCCCACTTCCCAGAGATGAATTCAAAACAACTTTATTTGAATCAATTCAAGCATAAATATCTCCCAATTCCAGATACGAATGCTTACATTTTGTGCCAATATTGTAGTTGGGAGAGTCTGTGCAGTAGTGAGGTCCTGCTGATACACACATTCAACCAATCATTAGCTAGTCTCAGCTATCAATAACGTGACATAGCTATTTTGTTGTCCATTTTGCTAAGTCAGGATATCCCCAAATCCTAAGGCTAAGTCCTAGGATGGTCGTTTTAGTTTCAGTGCCATTATTAATTGATATTTACTCACAGCATAGGAATCACCTGCACATTCACAAATCATTTATAAAAAACTTTATTGTCATGAACAGTATTATAGTTACAGTAAATGGCATTTATACCAAAACTGGAGACAGTAGCCATCATCAAACCGGAGAAAAGATCCCTCAGACTGACCTTTCAATAAGAAAATCTGAAATGCAGCATAGGTAGACTGAGGAAGAAGTACGCAACTGACAACCCTGAATAATGCAACACTGACATCACTTGGGTAATTCAAACTAGTCATAATTCAAGTACAAAATAAACATCCACTCACACACGGACAAACAATGAAACATTCAGTAAGCAGGCTCAAAAAGCGTCAGGTACTTCCTGGTAGAGAAGTGGGTGCTTTCCAATATTTCATCACAATGTGTGTGACACTGTAAAACAAAACCTGCAACCAGAGAAGGCTTCAAGTTTGATAGTTAATTTGTGAATGCTAATTGTAAACTGTCCCCCATGCATGATCACCTACTACAGCTTGTGTAACGTGTGAGTCGCCTTCTTCCTCTCCTAGGACTGCTGGTTAGCCCCCCCTCCCACCCTACCAGGCTGGGGACGTCAACTATGCAGTAAACCTGTGACACCACAACAAACATGTGGCTGAACACGAAACAGACTACTTACTTTGCATGTGTGTGGCAGTGAGACTACTACAGAACAAATCAGTGACAACAGCTCCAGTTATCACCTGCAAGCATGGTAAAAGCTATGCTAACGTATGACCTCATGCTAAATGGTTTGGAATAAAACCCTGCCAGTGGAAAACGGTGCATCAACAGTGTGTTTTATATTAACTGTATATTAAGAAGTATCTGTGTTGACAATATGTTAAGGGTTCTCTTGAAGGCAACAATTTGGGAAATTCTTATTTTCTGTCTAGTCAGGAGAACCTCTGCCACAGAGCCAAGAAGATTATGTTTTCACCCCGCGTCCGTCTGTCAGCAGGATTATGCAAAAAGTACTGAATAGATTTCCACGAAACTTGCAAGAAAGAATAAAATAGGGGGGATCCAGGAATTAGTTTATCACATTCTTAAAAAATGTTCTTGATAACAAAAATCTGTCTTCCTCAATAGATGAATCCTGACTTTAAAGTCTCGGAACCCATCGGCTGTCGTCTGACGAGGAATAAGCCTCTAGGGCCAACAAAAATATTTTGGGGCTTCCGGTGTAGACGGCAGATATCGTGGATTTCTAGATCCCAGATGGTATTTGCCTTTGATTCTGACCAACAGTAAAAAAAGAAAAGTCCTTATGATAAATGGAATGAAAAGAGAAAAACAAACTCTCACTTTAGAGGCACCACTACAAACAAATGTGAATAATTTTATTTTCATTAACAACTTCAACTATTGTGTTTATTGGCGAATGATTCAATAGTTCCTGCACTTTTCAACAGTCAGAGTACTGCCCATATTTTTCACGATTCAGTGTTTTAAGGACTTCACCTCTGAGAAAACCTTGATCTTTATACCCATGAAAATGACCGGGATGTTCAAGTGTCTGTCAGTAACGGAAGGCAACGTGGCTTTAGGTCCCGAGGTCCAGTTTTCTGTCAGGGAACTCAACACTACATTCGAGTGACAAGTTCTGACCAAACTGGAATGAACAAATGTTATTAAACGCAATAATGAGCTGATTCATACAATAAATAACAGTAGAAAGAGTGGCATGGTTAGGATTTAACTTGGACCTATAACTTTGGTACACTTAATGAAACGTGTATTAGGATTGTTAACCCACTGTGAGTACTGGAAGAGAAAAAAATGACACGGTAACTTTATGGTGAAAAGTTAATGCCATTTTGACACTGTGCTCAACTGGCTCCGATATTTCCAGACAACCATCATGTTCATGTTTGTTAGAATCCAACAATTCCCTTGTGAAATGTGTCAGTCGTGTACATACCCCTTAAATAACTCAGACATGAAAATAGCTAGTTTCCTCCTGATCTGCTTCGTCTTGGTGTGTGGCAGCTGTGACGGTCGCTCCTCTTCTGTCCATGATTCTGCGGCGGAGTTCATTTCTCGATCAGGCCTCCGTCTTTTAATTTGAAGTAGAAGAACTTCTCCAGGGTGTTGGCACACTTGCAGTATTCACTGTCCGGGGGGTTGTATTCGCGGCAGTTGGTGATGATTCGCTGCAGGTCCGCAATGAAAAGCTTCTTGGTCACATAGTACCTGTTCTTCAGTCTCTCCGTCATAGTTTTCAGGTCTGTGGGGACAATTAAAGTAAATTGACAAATGTATAGTTTGCTTCACATAAACAGTGAAATGAAATGAGGAAGAGGAGGAGAAGTTGTATAAGTAAAGAGATGATCGCTCACCGATGGGAAATCGGATGATTTCATAGTAATCTGGAGCCTCCGATTTCTTCACTGGTTCCATGAAAGGCCAGGCATCAGGGTGGGTCTGGTGAAATAAAGTCCTTTAGCCTTCAGTAACAATACGTTTCAGTTTTAAAACAGTTGTTTTAAATGAAAATGATGTCCAGACGAGTGTTTAAGCGCTTGATCTGAAATACATTTTCACATACAGCCCTTCCAATGTCAGGAGATTATCCAGAGCTCATATCCCTAACCCGTATGTGTAGCAAAAGTGATGCATTCTAAAACTAACATTTGTTAATGTTGGTGTAGCCTCTGTTCATGTCTGGCATCAGCAAGTGAGTCTTACCTTTATCTGGGCCAGGAGGTTCTTCAGCATGTTGTACAACACGTCAGGGTCCTTCACCTCTTTGCTACAATACATGCAGAATGATAAATAAGAAAATTACTGACAAATAGACGGAGCGTAAGTAGAAAAATAACATTGCAAGTAATGTGTATCGCAATGATTTTTAAGTTTGGGACTGGTGGCCTTAACTTTTGGATTTAAAATCTCAGAATTGTATATTCAAAATGAGTTTTTAATATTCTTTTTTATAGTTATTCACCCTGTGTTTTTATAGCTTTTAAACAGCAGGATGTGTATAGTTGTTAAAATACATCAGCGTTACTTTGATGGTATTTCGTGACTTATGAAATTTGTGGTTTGGGTGTTTTCTATTGGAAGCACAGCTTCCTACAGCTGTATTCTATTTATTTAATTAAAATTTTGCATTAAAACTTTCAATTGAATTTTAACAGCCATGATTGAACTATAGTAGTTATACATGATTTAGAACATTATATCTTAGATTGTTAAATACTGCATCAGTGGTCGAACAGTTGTGTAAAATCCTGCATAAGCAAAAATTATTCAGTGCTTCTTGGTGTAGAATTTGAAAGACATCTGACTTTTTATCTTTAACAAGCTTTAACCACTATGCTTTTATTGTGTAGCTTCTCAGGACTGTCCCTTTCACCGAGCTATCTAAAAATAATGATGGCATAAAGAGGAAATTCTCAAAGAGGTTGTGAAGCTCCTCTATAACACCTGATCACTACAGCAACACGTTCACAAACATCTAAACAAGTCATTCCGGTTTTCAAAATATAACGAGTTTACCCTTTGTCCTTGTTACTGGGTTTCCAGCCCGTCTCTCCTGGAAGACAAACACTTGTAAGTAATATGATAATGGCGTTTAAAGAAAAATATTTTTTCTTCATGATACACAAACACCTACTTATGCCTGGAATGCTCTCCACTGGGATTTGTCGGACTCCCTCTTTGAAGCAGGTAAGTCCTGGGTAAACCTTTCTAATCTGGCTCTGCTTTCTCTCAATCAGCTTCTTAATAATCTGATGGAATACAAAGGTTGTGTGATATTAAAACCCAGAGATTAGCAGCAGAAAACATTTTAATGAGAACACGCCGCAGCCTCACAAACCTCTTTCTGTCTTTTGATGATATGCGAGAGCTCAGTGTAGGGGATTCTCGGGTTCAGCTCACACTCCATGAGCGTCGCTCCTTCGTAGTCTTTGATGTATCCCAGGTATCGACTCTTCGGCACTTTGATGTCTTTGGAAAAGCCCTGCGAGGGAAGAGCAAATGACTGAGCGGACGAGATCCCAGAAGAGGACGTGACCGGGGTAATGTAAAGGTCGGGCCTCTTGTACCTGCTTTTTGAAGTAGCCAATGGCGTACTCGTCAGCGTAAGTGAGGAAATAGAGAATGTTGTGTTTGATGTGGTACTCCTTCAGGTGGTTCATCAGGTGGGTACCGTAGCCCTTATGTTCAAAAGACCAAGAGAAGACAATCAGAAAAAAATGGAATTTTGCTATAGGCATCTCAATACCGGTCAGGTGGAGTGGCTGCTCCAAGCTTCACATTCTAAACACTGACACTTCACACATTTTCAACCCAGCAGCACTAAACAGTTGGAAAGTCTCCACAGTTTGTCGATGTGAAATTTCATCAGGATATACACTTTTGTTCCTGAGGTACTGACCTTAAATGTAAAATATCGTTTAATTTTACCCGATCAAGACATTTGTGTGAATTTTTTGTCATGATTAGCATTTGAATTCTTGAGTTTTGTGCCAAATTAAATAAATAAATCCCTCAGAGATACGGAGACGTCGCCTTTTTCCGAGCAATTTTTTTGCAGCTGTAAAGAAGTGAAGTGTGAATCTTATTATTGTCTATCTCTAAAATCCCTGCATCTCAAAGTAAATGATTCTACATACCTTCACTTGTTCATTGGATGTGACAGCACAGAAGACGATCTCCGTGAAGCCCTGAGTGGGAAACATCCTAAAACAGATGCCTCCGATGACGCGGCCATCTTTAATAAGGGCTAGGGTCTTGTGCTTCCTGTGAAAGTGAGAGATGTCAGGTTGGGCGCAACAGTGACTGGCAAAGTCTGACTAGCGGTAAAGAGAACATCTACTCACGGGTCAAACACCAGTCGTGTGATGTACTCTTTGGGCATGCGAGGTAATTGATGAGAGAAGACATTTTGCAGGCCGACCAGCCACATCAGGATCTTCTTGTTGGACTTCTGGGAAAGCGAGTTTCCAATGACGTGGAACTCTATGATGCCCCGGCGCTCCTCCAGCCTGGCAGTCTCATCACGGGCAGCGTTTGGCGTGAGCAGATTAGTCTAGAAATACAACACAGAACACAACATATACACCATCAGTGCTGCATTTTCAATTTGTAACAAGATGGAATAAGTTGTGTTTAAGCTTTAAAATGCGGATGAAGTGACTCACCTCTGGTCCGAGCATAGCAGCAGGGTCAGTGATTGTCATCATAACTTCATTGACCAGCTCCATAGGAATGTCTCCCATCACACGTATCCGCTTAGCGTCCTCCAGGGTCAACGCCTCTGGAAGTTTGCGCTTCTCTCCTGAACAGACATTCGATAATACTCAGGTCAATGATGCTGATAGTGACTGTAGAGCCATCTGTGTTACTCTTGTGATTGTCAATAAGCAATTTTATAAGACCAAACCAAAGATATTTGTCAGATAATGTACACCTGCCGATATATTTAACAACATCCCCAGTGACCAAGACATTTTGGAATGGTTAGGGGATAAATCATGATACAAGCTTGTCAACATGAACCAGAATCTCAAAGGAAAGTTTCAAACATCTTGACATCACAGAGAGGAAATACCCACTATTAGCTTGGTGTTTATAATCAAGTGCTTGTTGGGTGTATATGCAAGTATGTAGAAGGGCTGTGGGTGTTTTATACAAGTTTTTAGTGTTAAACAATCCTACATCTAGTCAGTTAACTACATAAGACATGCGAGTCTGCAGAGCAGAGCAGTGCAGAGGTCCCAGACCTGTGATGGTCTCCGAACATCCAGAGTCGATGCCGCCCAGAGAGGAGATGCTGCTCAGGCCTTTAGCAAGAGCAGGGGAGCCAGACACGGCAGCAGGACTGATCACTGCAATGGACAGACACCAAGGTTCAGGGTGGTGGATAACAAACTGAAACAGGAACTGTGACATCAGATTAAAGCAACTATGTGTAAGTGCAGTGTAATTACTATTATACATATTTACATTTTATTATGCCAACTGTCACATATTATGCCATTATTGCCACAAGTAGTTTGTACACTATGATGCGTGGTGTACGTAATTCCTTTAAATTCTTATTCGCTTAACTTATTTGTTTTAAATTGTTCCGTTTCTTGTATATGCTTCAATAAATGAATTTCTCAACTGGATAAACATTCATTAGTCTGCTCTGAGAATGTGATCGTATTGTGATTACAGAACAAATTGTTTATGGCTGTCGAAATCGGACTTGAATAAAGATCATACCCGGCTGTACTCCCTCCTCACCTGTTTGATGTCCCAGCTGTGTGCCATCGGCGGCAGGCATGGTGAAGTCGGCCTCCCAGATGGGTGAATTATCGCCATATATTTCCTCCTCCAGCATGGAAAGAAACCTGATGACACACATGTACAGATGTAATTATGACAGACAATTGTCCGAATTTGAATCTAGCACACGCACCAAAGAACGGGATAAAAAGATGATTTTCACAAAATCTACATATTTTTCAACTGTTTCTTGGACACTAAAAGCTCAGCGTTAGAGGCACATGAACAATTTCAAAAATCCGCCCTTACTTGGGGAAGTGTGTGAGGATGAGTGTGCGTTTCTCTGGCAGCAGTTTATCCTTCTCCACTCGAAACTTCTCCAGGAGCTGGCGTCGGGTCACGGTGAAGATGGACTTGAGCAAGCTGCGGCCGAACACCTGAGTGGTTTCATAGCGCGGCAGGCTGTCGTTGCTCTGGGGGACGTGGCAGTAGCACAGCCACCTGGGGGGTCATAAGCAAAACGCCGCTATTGTAAAGCATTCAACAAAGGGATGTAGCAAATAAATGCATCTAGCAGTCTATATATTGGTTATTGACGATAGAAACTAGTTATTGGGGTTATGCACCGTTTTCTTACATAACAACACATATACACACCTGGTGTAGTCCACTTTGTACGCTGTCCCATCGTCTTTCTGTGTGCGCTGGCGATACTGTGTCGGCGTCTCCAGCTTCCAGTAGTTGAGGCACAAGAGGAACATCTTTGACAGCTCAAACATGGTCTGCCTTTCCTTTGGTGCCAGGTGGCTGAATTTATACTGAACGAAATTCAAAACCCCCTGCGAAATATAACCAAACACAACAAGAACAGAAAGTTAGAGAAATGTGACGATGGTGCCTCCTTACAAACAAAAGGTGAATGATAATAATTTCATGTTCACCTGCTCAATGTTGGGCTTTTCGAAGGGCGGACTTCCGAGGGAACCCTCTACCACTGGCTGGCTCATCTGCAGGATGCATTTCCTTAACAGCTAAGAGGAAGAGGGTAGAAATGACATATGACACATGACCTGTGTGCTGGCCTAACATCAGTATCTCGCAAATGGACTCAATGATGAATCTTAGTGTGACAGTGATTTTAGACACCGCTTGCTTACCTTAAAGAGGTAAAAGTAGACCTGTTTGGTGTCAGTGTCCTCCTCTTTGTGCACAGACATGAAAAGGTTCTCCACGTCCACCACCATCCCCAACAGCCTGTTAATCTCATCCTCAGACACGTTCTCCAGGTGGGACACATGATCGGCTGCAGACAAGAGATGAAATCAGACATACCCATCGCTATATCGTGTGCCGATATTTTGTTTTTAGGTGTATGGCAGTGGGGAAATGACAGAGGGGAGTACTGGGGTGTAAGTGGAAGGTGTTTGTACCCAGGGCATGTCCACAGCTGCGGCACGACTCGCTCAGGCTGGCTGCTTGCGGCTGCAGGTCCATACGTGTGGCCGATGGAGGATTTGGGTTTTTCCATCCATTGCACTTGCAGGTGTCACTCGCCTGAGAACAGGTAGAATACGATAAACACCAAGTAAAGCCGATAAAACTGTGACTCCACTGCTGCTTAGGTGTCACTAAGCGACTTAAGCATAAAGGCAGCTGATGACAGATTCATGGACAGATTTCCTGTGAACAACACAAGTACCCGGAGACTGTGCTTAGCTACTCAAGTTAACAATGACGTTAGCTCGTTAAGATATTTGTTTATGTGTTTGTCAGCCGTATCTTCACTGTGCTAACATTTACCCCCAACCCCTCTCAGATGCTAACATTAGCCGGTCAGTGCTTTGTTGTTGTGAACTTTGGGCTAGCTAAAGCTAGCTGAGGCTAGCTGGAGCTAGCTACCTTGCAAGCGGAGAATACGCCAAGTTTCTCAAGCTTTTTCGCCCGTGGGAAAGCTCGGACTTGGGCTTTCTTCTGGCTGGCACGCTGCTGCTGGCTCAGTCCCGGTCTTGCCGGGTCACTGTTCCCGGGCCCGGAGCCTGTGGCGGCGGTGCTGGAGCCAGCTGAGCCCGCTGACTGGGCTTGAAGAAGCCGGGGCTGTAAGGCCTGAGCCGGATCCGACATGTCCACACTGCGAGACTCGTCCTCTGCTCCCTTGGAGCCCGGGCGCTGCCTTTACTGGCTGTCGGAAAACTGGACTCCCCTGCAGAGTTTAGCGTTGGATATTACTTATTTTTCTCCATTTATCTCCATTACAAGAAGAACACGTCCAAGACAGGAAAACAGTATCACTAGTGATTTAGACTCGAAAGCGATAATCTGACACGATATTAAACTGTCAAAGCAGCGCTTAAACACCAAAATGCACCAATAACATATTTCAATATAGAAAATTACGTGCCGCTATTAAACAGGCTTCTTTCCATCTGCTTCCAGCAGAATCAGCTTTAAACATTAAAGTCTCTGCAAAGATCTTTAAATTCAGTCTGATTTTACAGGAAGTACTATTGAGGTGTGTCTGAATATATGAGTAATTAGACTGTTTACTCTTGTTTAGTGCCCTCCAGTGGCCATAGCGCTCAAACATGCTCAAATTCTTACCAAAATTTGTAGGAAATCATAATTTTAATAATTTTAAAATTTATAATTTGATTTGTTTTTAATTTAATTAAAATTCTATGCTGTTTTTGATACACATTTCAGAGAAAACCATTGTATTTTCTATTTTACTACATATATTTGACAGCCTTACTTAAAAGTTACCTTTATATTTTTGGATTTGAGATACTGGATGATTTAACATGCTTTAAAAACCTATTGTTAGAGAATAACCCAGTAGTTTCCAACCTTGGCTTCTGACGCCTTACAAGAATCACAGTGTGGGACACATTTAATATAATTCAGAAAATTCATGCAAAACCTTCTAGTTTATATTCGGTGATCAAATAAATGACATATTGTTCCCATCAACTAGCACAAGGAGTAAGGGTCACTCATTACTCATTATCAAATCAAACCTCCGGCCTCCTGAACTTTAACTGTCTTGCTGTCCTCCTCTGGATGTCCTCATTCAAGTTTAGCTTCTCAGGTTGACTTCCATTCCTTGCACAGACTAGGTTTTGGATGGAGTCTTTTTGAATGAAAAGTTTATTATCAGAGGTGTCAGTATATCTGCCTCCAGTAAACTCCTTTGTATAACTTGCATCAACAACCTTGTTACAAGACCCAACCTGTTACACAGGTGTGGAACAACACCTTGGGTACACCAGCATAGCAAGTGCACTTGAAAACAACACACCTTCTCTGTGGTGATAATGGGCAATGTAGGCGTTTTTTGACTTTCAGTATTAATTCATACAAATATATGTGTTGATGGCTAATAAAACCTGACTTCAAGTAGTACATTTATTTTAAATGATAGATGTAGATTTTAAAGATGAGTCATACTAAATCAGTTATTGATTAATTTGAACTCAAGAGCTGGAATTAGTTAATCTTAGGTTTTTGAACTTCAGATTGAAATCCTGTCAGCATTATTTTATTTATAAAAATTTCGAAAGTATTCATTAAGTTAAAGTAGGAACCAGAACAAAGGAAAAAATTACTTTACATTTCCAGATGTTTTACGGTACAAACGAAACGTGCAACCGATTTTAATGGACAAGTTGGTAATAAATACATTTAAAATATTTGAGAAATTACCACTAAATCTCCCAGGAAACTATATGTGGCTGGTGTTGTTAATCTTTGCCAAGAAAATGAAACCAGTTTGCTTTAAAGGCATATTTTTAAAAGGACTCCTACCGAACATGAACCTCTGATCGATTAGCAATACTAAGAGGGATGTTGGAACTCAACAATGGCCAAAGTGTGGCTGGCTGCAATATTATATTTTGCGTGCCAGTCACTGCTGATTATAAACTTTTAAATGGAAAATTAAATGTTTAATTAAAACAGGAATACAAAAAAGATATCTTCCCTTTGTTTATTCATAAAATTATCCTTTTTGCCCCCACTTCCTTCTCGACCCCTTGCCCGAGCTTCCAGCCTCCCCATTATCCCCCACCTGCTAACAACGGTGGTTGCTGTGCAGGTATCGTTGTGGTAGTTGTTGATGTCATCATAAGATGACGACACTGTTGAAAGGAATCCCTCCCTGATATGAAGAGTTCCAATAATGAAAGAATAGACAAAAAGAAAGCAAAGGATGGGGACAAGATCTCAATTCAGGAAAAGATGATGAGACAGAACCAGTGCATTTAATACCATAGATCTTCAGAAAAAAAAATTAAGACAATTAAAAAAAAAAAAACACAAAATAATTAAGGTTGACAAAACATCATGTAGAGATTGGGAAGATATTGTTTTGACAATAACTACAGATTGATTATAAACTTGAAAAGTCTGATACAAATACAGCAATATGTTTTCAATACACAGTTGTGATTTTGGTCGGTTGTGGTTTTGGGACATTGTTTGACAGCTGGCTAATATCTGGTCTGGTTGATCGGAGCTGTTAGATTGGTTGGATCAGCTGATAGGTGGTGTTGTTTAGTTCCCGCCGCCACAGCACTGGCCACTTCTGCCCTGTGGTGCAGCTTCCTGCAAGTCCACACCGCCTCTGGTTCGTCCAGCGGCGCCCGCTCCGCCCTGAGGCTCGTTCTTAGGAAGCTTCTTGGCTGAAAGGGTAAGAGTATCATCCATTGATGAATGCACTGTGATTATGAGACAACAGGGCTGTGAGTAGAAGCTATTTTTAAAATTCTGTCAAATAAATCCAATTGTGATTTTCTACAGCCTCAGGTGACATCACCAGACGTCTTGTGAAAAAACAGCAAATTCTCACATTTGAGAACCTGGAGCACCAAAACATTCTTTTAGATTTTTAGCAAGAATTAACTAAAAAAAGAGCTATATTAACTGATTATGGGGTTTTAAAAAAGATTAGACGAATAATCAATTGTTAGCTGCTGCCCTGATCTTAAGCATCATCTTCCATTTGATTAACTAATTGTTGCATTGTGACAGTAACTTGTGTCTGTGTCAGTGCTGGGGTTCACTTACCTATAGCCATAAAAATCTCATTGACATTCATAGCAGTCTTGGCTGACGTCTCCATGAAGAGCAAACTGTTGTCATCTGCATATGATTGTGCTTCCTAAACAAGGAAATGCAACACAGATATTTAGCTTTTTATTCAACACTTTAATTGAAGATTTAAAAAAGTCTGTGTCAAAGGTCTTTTTTTACCTGGAAATCGACAGCCCTCTTGTTGGACAGGTCTGCTTTGTTCCCTGCCAGTGCAATAACAATATTCGGGCTGGCTTGTCGCTGGAGCTCCTTCACCCAGTTCTTTGCACGTGTGAATGTATCCTTGACGAGAAAAACAAAACATGTTTTAAACTTTGAGTCTCTGGTTTTAAAGTTCACACTTTGCTTTAAGAGTTAAAAGAGCAAAGGTCTGTAGGCGTCTGCTGAATCAAACAATCATCAACTCGGGAGGAAAAGACTTGTGAGCGTCTTGGCTGACGTCCTGCCGTGGTACAGGTAACTCACTGTGTTGGTGATGTCGTAGACCACGATGGCGGCCTGGGCTCCCCTGTAGTACATAGGTGCCAAGCTGTGATATCGTTCCTGTCCTGCAGTGTCCCAGATCTCAAACTTGACTGTTGTGTCATCCAAACATACCGTCTGTGTGAGGAAGGCAGCTGGGAAAGAAAGAAACATAATACATGTCAAAGCTTTCTTTTAACTGGGAGTAGGTATATGTTAACCGGAGGGCAAAAGTGGAATATTTAGGCTTTATTTAGGCTTTGTTTAAAGCTCAGATGAAACAAACTCTGTGGAATTATAAAAAGACAAAAACATTTGATCTAAAATTAAATGTAAATTAGATTTGGTGAGATACAGTGCTGAAAAAAAAAATGTTACCCCTTCAGAACTGGATTAACTCAATTGAAAAATTTCAGAAGGGAAAATAC
Source organism: Pleuronectes platessa (assembly GCF_947347685.1). NCBI lineage: Eukaryota > Metazoa > Chordata > Actinopteri > Pleuronectiformes > Pleuronectidae > Pleuronectes > Pleuronectes platessa. Next base: position 10,824,156 of record NC_070641.1, read on the forward strand.
TACACTCAGAAAGAAAACAAAATCATAATCCTGTGTTCTGCAGAAAGAGGCACAACTCAGCTGTGCCACATGACACGGGGGGGGGGGGGTGGCGGGAAAGAGCAGAGCACATACTTTAAAGCTTAGTAATCTTTGACCAGGCGTGCAGCTGACCGCAGCCTCAGTAGAAACAAAAAACGCTGACTCGTCCTAAGTCTTTGCTTAACATCCTGTCCTTACATCCTCCAGCCACGTTACTCATGAGTAGGGGGGAGTATTGTTAGGAATTTATTGACACCAACTCTTCTCGATACTCTTTTTGATATTACTCTTCAGTTTTAATGCCCTCAACTTTGACATTGATTTAGTTTGGGCTTGTTTGCTGAAGCCTTAAAATGGGGGGGGGGGGGGGGGGGGGACCCTTGATGCGCCACTGCATCAAGGAACATTTCTCTGTGCCAGTCAACATACGACTCACTGTAAATTGTATGATACATATTTGGTGATAAGTTGGTCAAAAGGATGATAATGCAGCGAGCAGTGATAACATCCACTTTGGCCTAAATGTCTCTTTTCAACTTAAATACAGCGGCCGAAAAACATGCATGGATGAAACAAGTAGAACCACAAATATCTTGCACCTATTCATTTAATTTTTGGTAAAGTAGTTTTCATTTCGACTCGACATGTGTATTTAGTAACACACCCCTGTTAAACACAGCATGCCAACAAAAGAGGAAACCTGTCACTGTTGTCTTTCCGGCTGGATTGAGGATTTGCACTTTTAACACACAGATTACCTCAGGCTGAATACACCACAATGCAGCAAAAACATGTTAAACACAGCACTCTGCCGACAGATCACATATCCGTGCGTCATATTCTTCTTCTTCTTTAAAACTCTTCGATCAGCTTCACTCATCTACAGGAGGTCCAGGAAATCCCCATTGTTGTCTCGATTCCTTCCTGTTTAATGTAACCACACTCCTCTGCTGACTGAGAGCTGCTGTTCACAGTTGCCTGTCAAGTTATTTTCTTTTACATCTTCCTCTCATCGCTGTTGAAAACTGTTCTGAAATGCTATCTCTTTTCCACATAATCAAGGTATTTGCCTCGCTAATGTAGGAGCTTGTTGAGTCAGGTGATCAGCGTCATGGAATTGGTTCTGCCGCTCCTTCTGCTCCTGGACGTGCATAACAGAACAGATTAAGCCCTGCAAGCAAGCAGCTCCTCTGTCCTGGCAAGGGCATGTTTTCTTCTACTCTACCACTCATGCCATACCTCTGTTAAATCCAGGATGAAAAATTGTAGAATTGGTGCAATAATTCTATTTCAGTGAGAAGTTAGACACCAATTGTGTATTAAAATAAGTTTTAAATAGTTTTTTATATCATAATCTTTAAACATCAGACTTGATATGGTAAGTTGTACAGCTAAAGTATTAAACACAAACAGCTACAGTGCAAAAGACAGTCTTATCCTGGACTTACGGAGATCATTTTACTGAAGTGATAATCAGCCAATAAAGCATGACTCAGAGCAGAGACAATTCTGGGAATCGAAAGCGAAGCCCTCACCTCCGATGGTGCTCTCCTGGTACTCGTGGAACTGGCCTTTGACGAAGCGAAGCACCAAGCTGGACTTTCCCACCGCAGACTCCCCCAAAAGCACGAGCTTAAACTGGCAGATCTTGTTGCTTGCCGCGGTACCGTTGGTCCGTGCTGGTCCGCCTCTCCCTCCCATAGTGCAGCGTTAAAAAAACTTTAGGAGAAAGAAGTAGAGGAAGCCGGGAGGAGAGGGAGGGAGTGTGGCTGACTTGAGGCTTGGGCTCGGTGCAGGGGCTGGGTGAGGCCGAGCTCGACGGAGGGTGGGGTGAGTTCAGGTTAGGCAGGTAGACGAGCCAGAGGAAGAAGACACCTCACCAGTGGCAGCTGAAAAACACAAAGTAAACAGTGGGTTAAGATCCTCTCCCATCTCAAACCAGAATTTACATTTAAACAACAACATTGGGAATCTTTTAGTCAAAATTCAGTGAGGTGGTTAATGAAAAAAAAAAAAGTGCCCGTTGGTAATTGCAAAAGAAGATGAATAATGTAGAAAAAAAAGGAAGCACTGAACCTTAAATTATTTTCTTTTAGATCAAATAATCCTAAAACAGTCTAAAGTCTTAACGTGCATCACTCTTCCTTATTCTTATTGAACCATGTTAACTATAAACAAGCGCTTGAAAGAACAAAGAGTCTAATTTGAAAACACAGAATGAAATTATTGATTCTGCTTTACACCGAATAAATAAACAGATAAAATAATGACGTAGCGAAATGATGGCACATGTACAGAGGAAGGTTTCAAGATAACAAAACCCCAGACCCCAAATCATAAATGCAAAATATGAATATATATATATATACACACACACACACGTATAAATATAACATGGTCTCATACACCCTCCCATGCATTAACAACACATTTTTTCCTGTGACTCATCTCTTATCTGATGTCTCACCTTCGTCAAAACCATATAAGATCTTTGAGGAAACTTTTATGAAGCAATACACAAAAAAATGATCAGATAATGAATTCAATAGTGATCATTAAGATAAATCAGCAAGTCAAAAATAAAACATTATTTCACAACTACCTGCAACAACATATTGTTTTTCCAGGATCAAACAGCAAAGTTAAAAAGGTAAACCATGTTTCTTCACTCAGTCTTCTTGTAGCATCCAGGCAGTGGATGATCTGTACCAGGAGGAAATTGTAACACAGAGTTTGACTTTAAAAAAAGGAAAGAAATCTTTTTGAGTATTATTAATCCTGCATTAATTGTCAAATATAAACCGAACCTCTACAGGCGATAACTGCAAACCAAGCGATTTGTACTGAGGTAGTAAACCTTCCTAATCGTGTTTTTTAGTCGAGTGATGCACATGAGGTCAGCCAGCTTCTGCTTGGTCAAAGGACAGGAAACACAACTCAGCTCAAAGCAGGAAGTGAAGATTGCAGAACAAATTTTACTGCTGAGCACATTAAAACCATGGAATGTGCCTCAGTCACTGGGAAACTTGACGCAGAGGCACAATGCGTGGATTGGACTATTCCTTAGAAAGATGCCAGGGATATGTCAAGAATGAGGAAAAGCAACATATAGATGTCACTGCTGATAGTCGATAGTTTGGCTGTGCTGATCTTCTCCTACAGTCGTAGCTGAGCTGTGCTTGGTGGTGAAATATTCAGAAGCTACATGTTGTATTTGACAATGGACAACTATGCAATATACATTACATACATTCCTCCCAAAAAATTGCTGTACTTAAAAGGAACAAATTACTAATTTGAGGCACTCAAATGCAAGAGTCCTGCTCTGAACTTACATTACAGTGGAGATTACCATAACTATGTCTTAACCCTAACCAGGAATTTAACTCTGTAAAAATTAAGCTGAAAGCAAAAAAGATTGGTCCAGTTGCTAACCATCATCTCTCCTTCCTTTTTCGACACGTCTTCACGTAGACAACTAGACGCGTCGTGAGCACAAATGTTCATATAGTTGTTATGTACTATGCATGTTACTGGAGTATTCCACTAGAGGGCACACCACGAAACTCAGACCATAGAGAGCATTACATAAATGAAGAAACATGGTGACACTGGAGGTCATGTATTGTTCCTACAGTTCCTGTGCGTGTGAAATCTTGCAGATGCATGGCATTGATTTCTAAGGAAGTGCACAACCGATGCACTAAACAGACCCAGGCTTTGCCAGACAGTCATGATGCATACACATACATGTTGCTGGCCTCTCAATAGCACCCTCATTGGCCTGTTTATAAGAATATTAATCGAAGCACTTTGGTTAACAGCTTCCTTCTATTACAGTTGCTGGAAATCATCACCCTCATCCATTTATTTGTTGGTTGGTTTGTATGTATGACAAATGTTTAAGATTATTGCCTGAATGAAAAATATGGAGCTGCTGCCATTTACACAGGAGGGGGATGGAAGGTTTTTAGAAACATAAGGAAACCTTGGGAGCCAAAACAGTTTGTGTCTTAGGCGGAGGATTTTATGAGAATCAACAGGAAACAATCAAGCATCAAGTTTTATGTACTCAACATGCTACCTGCTAATTAAAAACTTACTAAGACTCTATTGCCAAACCAATAACACAGATGCATATGTACAGCAAAGTGTACCTGACCTGCCCCCTTCTTTAGCAGCCTGTGACAAATGCTTCGATTGGCATCCCTAATGGGCTCTGAAGACCTCCACGGGGAAGTGGGTCAGAGAGAGACAGTGGGACATGGGTCAGAGGAAGGGGGAGGAGAGAAGGCAGAAGCAGACTAGAGGGAAGGCCTGTGAAATATTCATCGTGGCCTCCTGCATGCTCTGCTGCCAGTGTAACATCCAAGCACTGCTCAGTGATTGCAGTGCACAAATTGAAAAGCAGGCCTCACTAATGATAATGTTAAACGCAAAAACCACTGTCAAAAAACTGAAAAAAGTCAGATGCTATGTCTATGAATAATTGCTATGAAAGCAATACACATTGGTCTCCCAGAGTCAAATTGTTTTTCCCTTCCTGCGTTGTGGCCTGTTTACCTTCATTAAAACAATCAAATTCGTACTGATACTCTTTTAATCAATGATGACAATTATTATGTAAAAAAGATAATGTCTCCGTTTCCATCAACAGTTTCCTCAAGGGATGTATTGCTCCCAAGTTTCTAAGAAAAAACATTTCATATTTCATTTGGTGTAGTTGATAGTTTGTGCAGTTTTAGTCAAGTAGTAAGTATGAGTGTCAAACTATTGTGGCATAAAGAAAGTCAAAGTTTGGTTTATTCTCTTAATACTTGACAGGACACATATATGGAAGTTTATATGCAGTTTTTGACCAAAAGGGATGGTAGTTTAGGACCCAAATTTTTGCAATAACTACACAAAAAAGAGAAAACTACCTGCCTGATTTTCCAAGGTATTATAAGATGTATAGGATGCTTTTAACTGAGCACTCAGTTAGTGTTTATATATATATATATATATATATATATAATATAACCAATAAATGAGAGTATACTTAAGAGTGTGTGAACAGGTAATCACAGAAGTTGGTCACATTCCATTTAAGTAGTAGTCCAACAACCTTAACGGCTGTTTGTAGTGGTTACAAAGAAGCAAGCAGAGACTTGTGCTGTTCACTTCATGTGAAGGGTGGGGGCGGAGTAGAACTGGTGGTGTCTGATATGAGGGGATGCTGTGCCCTCCTCTTTTGTCTAATATGCCAAATAGTAAGACTCTAACTAGGAGCAAGCACGACTTCAAAACCACGACTGTGATGGCAAGGGGTTTTCGTAGGCTACAAAAAGCAGAACAATCTCTAAAATGAAACAGGAAATACTCTCTATCAAAGGTAAAGCCTACTTCAGTCCAAGTCTCTAATAAAGAATTGCTTTGGAAACGGTGAAAGATTGGATGGGAAGCTGGTGACATAACTCAGGAAAAACAAACGTGAAACTAATGAAGGACAAACTAAGTTCCATACGAAGGCGAGTTGAAGAAGTTTAACCGCTCGTCTGAAAGGCTGAGAGGTTCTACAGGACTGAGAATCTTCCCTGACAACTAGGATACTCATCACTGTAGGTCAGCAAGGTCAATTGGAAATCTCAGGCATTTCCTTTTCTTGGGCCTTCTGTGTGAATGCTCAGTGACCAAACCAAGATTTTAGGATCAGCACCAACCAATAAAATTACATTCAAACGATGTAGTTATTATAAAAACATTTATCACATAAAAAATGTGCAACAGCAGCTCTACAGGCAGCAGCTCTACAGGTAGCAAGTTACAGTATCTTATTCACTATGTGAGATTAGCTATTATGCTGCTTTGTATTTGCATGAAGATCCTTGTACAAATATTTGTTTCCATAATAGATGCAAACAAAACAAAAATGCACACAGAGATGTTCCACCTACGTTGCTCCCCCCCCCCCCCATTCTTTCCCATATTTTCAGTCACAGGTTAATTATTATCACTGTAAAACATGGGTATTCATTTATCAATAAAATCTTTACCTGAATTAAAGACTATTTTAAAATTGTATGTGTATTTATATGTGCTTCAATGTTCTTTCCAAGAAACGGGCAAAAATCTTGATCGCATGCTGTGGCCTTTACCTTTAATACATTTTTTAAAATTTTTAAGTCATCTTAAACAGTGGTCATGACCCCTATCCACAAAACTACTTGCCGAGTTGAATCCAAATTGATTAAAACGACCTGAGTTATTGCTGTGACATGCAGACAGACAGACGCCAATGATCACAATACACCCACTGGTGTAATATAAACCTTTCTTTCACCAAACAACTCATCAACACAGATAAAACACACTTTATCCTGGTCAAGTTTTGCTCAAAGGTTTTTTGTAAACGGTCAAAACAAAAGCTCCCTTCAGCAGGAATTTGACAGAAGATAAAAAAAACTCAAATGTAAGTTAAAGTGTTGTTGATGAAAGTATAACTACCAGGCCAAGTTCAGCAGCACCAACCTTCAAATTCAGACAGCGCTGAAACAGTCTGATATGTGAGGAGCATCCTTAATGAACATAAACACAAACAGCCTGGATATTGTGTGGGGATTAAATTCCCAGCGTCTTCCTTCAGGGAAAGGTTTGTCAAGATGTGTTATCACTTTAGCAGGACAAGGTTCACACATCATAAACATAAAAAGGGCTCAAGCACGTTAACTGTAAAGATCCCTCTCCGGCTCAAAGGTCCAATCCCGGCTGCACTTAATACGTCACTATTAGGGAGCTGTGAGGAGACCTGCATGCCAGCTGATATTTGGGATTACAATGGCTTCAAAGTGTAAACTGACAGAATAACCACACATATGCTGTCAGGAGTAATGACTCCTTTTGTGACAGGGAATGTGATGACAGGACACAGAAAGTACCAGCGTGCAGGCCTTCACTGAAACATACGAACTTCCTCAGATTTGTTTTTCGGTCAAAGCTGTCAAAGTGTGAGTCTGCGTTTGTTATAAAACAGAGGAGATATATAAAAAGCTGTCATGAGACCTGCTGGGTGCATTTACATTGTAAAAGTATTATAAAAATCTACTGGAAACTATCAAGTGGCTAAATGATCTGTGAGTCCCAGAAGCTTCAAGGTGTAATATATAAAAAAAACAATGATTACTGAGGATTGTGCAACTCTGCAAATGTTATCAGTATTATTTGGGTCATGAGAAAAAGATGCTAACTAGAAGGTAAGTTTATCTGTCTGGGTGCAGCTAGCTTGAACAGAGTGACATTGCTAACACAGTGGCTACTTCACGCTGAGAATATTGTTGAACTGTCACGGTAGCTAACCACAACGTAGCTAACTATCTAGGCTAGTAAAGGTAAGGTCTGATTAGTTAGGATAACCAGTCAGTATCATTAACTCAAGCTAGCATGACATTAACTTAGTAGCACAGGGCAGTCGGCTAACTGCATTAGCCTCGACCACACTGCATCAGCAGGTAATAGCAATTACAGACACCTAGCACTAGCACTAGCTTGTTAGCATAATTTGAGAAGTGCTTAGCTGTTGAAATGAATTTTGATAGAATTGTGGTAGCATTAGCTAAATTAGCATTTACGGCCAAGAGTCCCGAACGTGAGAGGGTAACTTTCCTGTTCGCCACTGCACGTCGTCAGCTGTTTGACGTTTGACAAACTCGGGGACACGGGCTTGTTGTGGTTTCAAGCTGCGGCTGTAAAACGGCTCCTCGGTCATCGTCCTGCCACGGCTGGTTTTTGGACACGTCCCTGCGGTCTCACAGAGCCAGGAGCTCGGTGCGTCTATCGGTCCAGGCTGAGCCCGGACTCGGCTGATCGGTTCGGGTGAAAATTGACAGAGGTGACGTGAATACGGTAAACAGCTCGTCGACCGAAAGGACGAACACACGTCCAGAGTTCCTCTTTGCCCCCATGTTGCATCACTACAACTTGTCTGACTTACTTACAATACTTTCTCTTCTGTGGCTGGTCTCATCGGCGGCGGCGGCGACTGTCCTTCTCTTTCTCGTTCTCTATTTCGTGTTCTTTTTCTTCTTCTTCTTACTGTTCTCCCTCCTCCTCTTCTTCTTCTTGGGCTCTGGCCTTCCCTTCCGGTTAGCAATTTTTCCGGGAACCTCCCACTCTTTGTCAGCGGCCGTGTGACCAATGAAGAAGCCGCATTCTGCACAGAAACACCACGACCATCCTCTCTGCAGCTCTGGAATTAATTTACCTCTGTGCGACAAAACACTCAGATCATTTACTGAATAGATTCTTATAGAAATCACGTGTTCCATCATATTCCACCTCTTGTGCTCAACACCCTCCATAAAGGGTATTACACTGAACATGAATGGATATTCGTTATATGATCAGGACTGAAGTTGGTTCAAAATTAATAATTGAGATTGAAAAGTCATATTTGATCAGTTTATTTTTTCTATTCATTATTATCTTTCAACTCATAAACTTTCTTTCACATTAATGCTTCTTTGATTTTAAAAATGTTTTCTCCTTGTTGTTTTCAATGTCCCTGTAAATAAGTTTGAATCTACCACTGATGAGAGAGACCATAAAAAACAATCAATCAATCAATCATCCATCCATCCATCCATCCATCCACCCATCTTTCTATCTATCTATCTATCTATCTATCTATCTATCTATCTATCTGTCTTTACAAATAAAACTGCCATAATACTTAATAATTTAGTTATAATTTAGTTTTAGGGCGGGTATTTTTTGTCCCTGCTGAGAGGGAAGTTCTTTTTTTGTTTGAATGTCCCACAACACAGAAAAAATGATCTCGCCAAAGTATTAATGTGGTTGCTTATCAGTGACATTTCCCAGTGAAGTAATCACATTTGAATGTAATTTTTTATACAAAAATGGCTGTGATATAATGCAAACAAACTCGTAATGAAAGAGGTAAAATGCTCAAAATGAATGAATATTTGGTATTTATGATTAAGACATTTGTTTGTATGGGAAAAGTCATTCAAAGTGAAATAATATTAATAAACATAATATTTTTTGTATGTTTTGTCCCAAAGATGGTAAGAGGGAAGTACTACACAAAAATAGTTAAAGTCAGTCTTGCTGCCAATCAATGGCATATGTAAGGCTTTGTTAACCATAAGAAATACCGTTATCATGTGGTATATGGAAAATAATTGTGGCATTACATTTTTTTTTTTTTTTATTGTATAGGGACAGAGCATGTTTATGAACATCAGTTTAAATACAACTAGCATAGCAAGAATGCTCATTTACATCTGTTGTCCCGAGACAGGTTACAAACAAAGACAGGCGCATCATTTTAAAAACTGGCATTTAAAGGGTTAAAATACATAAAAATTACTCAGGACTGATTTCGGTTAAAAGTCAGGTAATTGAATGTTTAAAATAATATAATATTTAAAATGTTCTATTGCAGTTAAGGGGATATTTTTTCCTCGAAGATGCTGAAACGATGTTTATAAAAGGACCCCTCAGGCTCAAGTAAAAGATAAAAATAAAGTGATGGAGTAAATCACCCCTGTCAGTGTAGGCTAAATTATTCTGTATGACATGTTATATCATTAGTGAGGAAGTATTACTAACCTTTAAGCATTTCTTTATTATAGCTGCTTGAGTTGGAACTCGTATTAACTACGCTCTGTACATTCAGGTAACTTTCTTCAGTTGTTCCTAACATAGGGGCCAGCCCCTTCAAGGGGTCAAATGATACATCTGAGGGGCCCTTAAAATAATATGAGGGCTTGAAATTAGAAGATACAACGTTCTACCACACAAAGCTAGTGTAATTATTTTCTTCATATTTTAAAATTTTTGAAAAAGGGTTTAACTTCATAATATTTGCCAGTTTAGGCCTCAGACATGAAACAATCAGACATTGAAAGGGAAAACCACTCTTTGGTAAGCCGGGTAACACTTAAAACAATTCTAATCGGGGACACAGATCTAAATATTTGGGAACCACTGGTTTAAACTCTAGAAAAGCACTGTGTGATTAATCACATATGGGATTTCTTAATCTAAAACGATGTCTATAGTACAAACTAGTACTAATAATAATAATAGTAAAAGATGCAATGGAGTAAAAAGTACAACTATTCCGGTTAACCAAGTTTGTTCCTCTGTGTTCAGAATGAATTATCAGCTTTTTGTTTTGTAACAACTCATCAACACTAGGTGGTGCTGCATACCAATAGTTTGCTTGACAGAACCAGGTACTCTACTGTAAAAGTATCTTAACAGAAGTGGAAATATTAATTGTACATGTACACATACTAATGTCTTGCGTGAATCTGATAATGCAAATGGTTATATGCAATGAAATGCTAGAGAGAGATAGAGTGGTTTTACATGTTTGTTGATAGTTAAAGCATTATCCATCTTGTGATCCTGCAGACCAGTAATCACAACCAAAATTCACAAATAATGTTATTATGATAAAAAACCATTAAGAAAATCATTTATTCAGTTGTGACAGAGACTTTCAAAAGTTGTTCATGCATGTGGGTGTATTCATTGAATGGGAACTTTACACCAAAAGGTATAATAAAGTTATCATTGTCACACAATAACACAACAATATATAATGATGTCATCAGCGTGGGTTTTGTATTCCCTCCATTTCTGAGAGAAGTGGTTGGACTTCTAGAGCTGGTGAACTCATGTGATGTGTTTCTGCATTGTCAGTCCCGTCGGCTGCCTGGTTCAGCAGAGAACATGCAAAGTCCTGTGTGTGGTGGACAGATCCGACTGGCTCATTTGGTCTGGAACTATCGACAGAGCTCTGTCGGCCCAGGATGTGGCCTGTGCATATTGACGTGTGGACTCTTGAGGGGTTGAGAGAGCTGAAGGCAGTGTGATACTGTGGCTGACTGGACGGGGTGACAGAGGAATGGATGGGTGTCTGGGACCTGGTCTGATTATGTGCAGGGTCAGAGCTGGTTTGAACACCCAGAGAAGGATGGGTGTAGCCAGTGTTTACTGGGGAACATATGGGAAGAGTGTTGCTCATTGTGGGAACAGAGGCATTGTAGGCCACCTGTGGGGCCTGACAAACCAGTGGGAAGCTACTGAAGGCCGAGTTGAGGCCCAGCAGGGATGGACACCTTTGAACATGTGAGTGGGTCATGTAAGGAGAGTTTGGAGTTGTTCTGGAGGTTGGGAAGGGGCCACACTGGCTCGGCAGCCTGTTAGCTGAGGCCGCTTCTCTGTCAGAGCAGCACACGTGTAGACAGGACGACATGGGGCTCGACGAGTGCAGCAAGGTGGGACTTCTTCCCTGGGACGCCATCCCAGTGCAGCCACACACGTTTCTGGCAGGGTGGATAATGGCTTCATGATGGAGGTGCAGTCCAGTGGTCATGTTTAAAGGGACGTGGGGCGACCAGTCACTGGAGGCAGTAACATTAGGACTTGGTGCCCTCTGTATTCCACAGGAATATGAAGAAGCTGGAGAGTTGTTATGGAGCATGGCCATATGAGACTGTAGGTGATGCATTATGTTATGGAGCTCCTTGGCGAGTTTGGAGACATCTTGGTTCAAGTTATTCACCTAAAAAGCAGAAGTAACAGAAAGTTGTCTCGGAGCATATGTGACGTTTAATGTGTTTATGTAGTTTCTCAAAGATATAAACAGAAATATACCTCAAAGGAAAAGATAAAAGTCTAATTGTTAAAAGCATACAGTTTAAATTAGATTATGTTCACATGTTTGAATTGATTTGAGTGTCAGTCCACTTATGATAACACATTTAAATTAGCTATACTTGGGATTTTGTTGGGATATGATCCACTTTTCTCAGAATAGACATCCTTCACCTAGTGTTTTAATTGTGAACTTACCTCTTTGTTCAGTTTGCTTATGTTTTGTCTCACTTCCTCTGTTTCCAAAAGCAGGTTAGCACTCACTTGTAACCGTTCTGAAAAAGCATTAATATGAGTTTGTACTTTATTAAAAAACATTATAGAGTGTAGTTCACTTTTCATTCACTGTGCAGTCACTTTACCTGTTAAATTAGTCTTGGCTTCGCTCTGCTCGACATTAAACTGAAATGCGAGACTATTGTCCTCAATTCCATCCACGACTCTGCACAGACACAAATTAATGTAACATCACTTTGAATAGATGCAAATTGAATATTGATATATATTCGGATGAAGCAGGATGGCAAGGTTACCTGGGGCTAAGGTCCAGTGGACTAACACAAGGTAAGTATGGCATGCGCAGCTGGGCAGGCCGATGGTTCGAGTCTGTGTCAGTGGTAAGACTGGGCAGCTCCTCTCTCTCTCTGAATGCCTGAGGAGAGGGGCTGCAGCCTCTGCTGCCTTGGGTAGGTGACCGACAGAGGTGGAGTGCGTTGACGTGGCGGAGCTCCTCCCCCAACAGGGTGCTGAGACAGCGCTGATGGACGGGACTGCCCATTCCCTGCAGCAGAGGCCCTCTTCTCTGCTGAGAGTGTCTCATGTCGTCCTCGTGTTCTGCATAGTCTGCCTCAATGATAAACGGTAGCTTGTGGTCCACAGAAACATGACTCTGAGGACAGGGGGGAAGTTGAACATATATTGAAATTATTTGAAGCTCCTGGAGTCTTTTCATGGGTAACACAACACGACCAGGACTTCAACATAAAGTGGCATCACATTTAGTGTTGACGAAATTAATCTAGTGTAAATTGGCAGATATTTGTAAACACAGAGTCCTTTAAAATCTGCTGTCTGGCTACATTCATTTATTTCTACTCTCTTTAGAATTCAAGCTACCAAGCAATATGAAGTTTCTGAAAAACAATCTCACTGGCAGCTACAGGAAGAACTCTCATACCTGGTGCATAATGAAGGGTGCACAAAAACCTGAACTAACTAGAAGGTCACTCGGTAGAGCCCATCAAGATCTATTAATGTTCTCTGAAAAATCTGTGTCTATCGTTCAATGTTAAAGAAAGCGGAACAAAAAATCGTGGATCCGCTCCAAAGTTTAATGACTTCTTCCCTAACACATCCTTTCACTAAGTTTTGTGGAAATTGGTCTTGTTGTTTTTGCGTAATCCTACAAACTAACCAACCAACAAACAAACGGAAAGGGAAGAAGACATAACCCTCGTTGGAAGAGGTAGTAAAGGTTACAAAGACGCCTTTTCCTTTTATCATAAACTAGGGTCCTGTTGTTTTTGACAGCATCAAACAGGCTTGGCTTTCTCCTGTAGAATCCCTAACTCAGCTTGTGCTCTTTCTTTCAGCTCAATATGTTTACTGCATAGCTCATGTACCTGTTGTTGAGGAACTTTTGACTATTCTCACACATTACTGTATATGCCACTGTATAGTGTGAATACGTTGTGTATTAGTGCCTGTCTAATTCCACACAATCTCCACTCTCGCCAAGCAGTACCAGGTCAGGTTATAGATAAAGGATGCTTAGGGACTTTCATATCTAACTCAGATGCCCCAGACTGAGGCACCAGCTTCAACTCTTTTGCGTTTGTCACTAAATGTGGCTTCTGAATGCATGCTTTAGACTTAACTGTCCAATAGGATGCAAACACAAACATGTAACATAGAGAGCGACAGCAATTCTAGCCATTCATGGATGTGCTGACTGAATGGGTGACGCAAGGAGAGGAAGATATATGCGGATGCTGTGGGAGACATCTTCAGACGTTGGGGTGATAATTACTCATATTAGTCTGTTACCGTTTGTATATTGTTCCACCTTCTGGCCTCCTTGATGCATCAAATCTAAATTAAAATCTTCTACATAAGACATAAGCTGCTGCCGGAGTTCCCCTTTCACCAGCTTCCAGCAAACGTCCATAATACCTGTGGCCTCTGTGTGCCGTGTCTTTCACTTGCTTTGTTCTCTTTTATCTTAGCTGTGTCTGTGAGTCCAGGCAGTTCAATGTGCTGTTTTCAATATTAACCGTAACAGGTTTCCAGTGAAGCAGACTGATGTTTTATGATGTGAACACAGTTCGTACTGGAACTGACTGCCAGATGTATCAGGCAGATCAAAGCTGAAATAATTAGCTTAGTGAGGAACACATACCTGAGACAATCTGGGTGTCCATGGAAACCTTGCTACTCCCTGGAGATAAAGATGATACAAATTAACAATGAATTACACCTTTAGAATCTATATTTGGTGGGAAGGAGCCTAGAGACATTTTTCTAGTAGAGCAGGAAGTAGAACATTTCATTCTGTCTCTCTCTGCAGAGATCACCACAAAATATCAGATGTCTTACATCAGTTTCGCTGCCCTCTCTCAGATTGTAGGTGAGGTTATTGTGGATGTCAGAGCTGAAGCGGCTGCCGTACTCTGGGTACAGCCTGAGGACCTCCATCAAGGCCTTGACACTGATGTACTGCAAGTCGCAGTAGGTCAGGGCCTTCACATCTGCGTTTGTCTTGATCACCTGGTCACGTTCCGGGAGATCAGCCCCGATGAGGTCACCTTTGCCTGCAGAGAATGTGGGGTTAGGCGGAGGCGATACAACCAGGCAAAAGAAGCAAAAAACAAGCCACAGAGGAAATATTCCACATTTGGTTGCACACTGACCCAGAATGGCTATGACCATGCTGTCTTTCAGAACCTCCAGGGAACCCGAGCAGACAAAATAGTTGGCTTGTAGGGCATCTCCGTGGCGGATGAGATATTCTCCTGGTGCGCAGAAGGAGGTCTTGATGTGCAGGGAGAGGGAGCGCAGGCACCCTCTGCTCGCTCGCTCAAACACAGGCAGCTGCAGGATGTCTTTGTTCAGATGCATGGCGATGTCGGCTCGCAGCTCGTCCGGGAAGTCATGCAGCAACTGAAACACATCACAGGAAAAAGAAGGTGTCAAGTCTGTGTACAGCTTTGCAATGCTTCTGACAGTCCAACGGGTCCACTGAATACTTCCACTGCCACTAAACACATGCACCAAAAAAAAAGATCCATGTTGGTTTGGGGCACTTGTGTGACATGTCAAGCCGCTGAGTAAAAACAGAAGTGTTAAAGCCAACAAGTTCTCAGAAACCAGCCACAGTGTCTGCTACCTTCAACAGTGAATAAATTACCTACAGATGGCAATGGCGAGGGTGTTAATGAGCACTCTCTATATTTCAACTACTACCCTTGTAATTACAGGGTACTCCTCCTAGATCGGTGCTGGTATTGTAACTGACGTGTCATCTACTTCAGGATATGGATAAAGACTTTTTTAGATGACCCACAATTCATGATCTAGCACCCACACAAAAATACATTACTGCAGCCCACTCTGTCATAAGCTCCAATAGAGTTAGGTGACTTATTAAAAAGTTATTTAAACTCCTTTTAAAAAATATTTTGATTAAATCTGAGGTGAAAGGTTACTTTAGCCAAATTAACCACACTAGATTGCCATGTGATCTGTCACTCACCTCATTGGCGTTGATGCCATTGTTGACCGACCAGGTAGCCTGAAAGTACTCCAGCATCCTCTGCTTCAGCTGCTGAGGTAGCCGATGCACCCGGATGAAGTCCTTCAGATCCTTCATTCGGGTGTGATAGAGCGAGCGCCGCGAGTACATGCGCTGGATGATGGCTGTCACGTTGCCGAAGACCACTGCATGCATCAGGGCTGCAGGTGGGAGGGAGAGCGGCTGACGTTTATGGTGTTTTCTCAGAACATTTATCATAACTTGGTGAATTTTGAGTGAACCCACCACCCATGAGCATGATGCAGATGGAGAAGATTTTCTCGGCGTCCGTATTGGCACAGACGTTGCCAAAACCGACGCTCGTGAGGCTGCTGAGGGTGAAGTAGAGAGAGGCGATATATGCACTCGGCATGGAGGGACCACCCATGGTGCTGTTGATGAACGGGGTCTCCAGACGCTTTCCCAACTCCTGAAGCCAGCCTGGTGGGTGAGGTCAGAACATGGTTAGATCTGAGGCTACTAAACTAAATTCAACCATTCTGACAGCTCAAATATGATGGCTGATCAAGTGTTTCTAGTCTCTCTTCTCTCTCCTCTTTTTCACCCACCTCTTCATGTGGCCACAGTCACAAAAGTGCGTGCTCATTGTAAAAAAAAAGGTTTTTACTTTTACTATTATTTTTAGGGTCCCAGCCTTACTATCTAAAGAGCCTTGAGATTTTGTATTTTATGATTTCAATCAATTAATCAAATAAATTTGAGTGGTAAAGCATATATTCCCAATAAGTTGCAACATCCTCTGCCTATAACCCTCAGCAAGACTACTATACCATATAAATTGAATGGAAACTAAACATTTATTTTAGAAACCTGCTTCAACAGATGACCCACTCTGCATTGGTAGGTGATATAATGGAAGTTGTATAATTCATACTGGTGATATAATGGTATCACTCTGTGACCTGCACTTCCTCTGCAGAGACAAGACAAGCTAGATGTTGTAATGATGCTTTCAGGCATTCAAGCATGACAAGGGATGTGCAGAACTAGCCCACTGGGGGGGAGGCATTAAAAAAGGTTTAGCAATACCAAACAAGTGAGGAACAACATTTCGCTCTTGAATCATTTTTTGTGAGACCTATCAAACACACACACATGTTGCTCACCTATGTCCCAGGTAACGGGGTCACTACTCTCTATCTCCTTGCGTCCGATGACGTACCAGACACAAGCCATCCAGTGAGCCAGCAGAGCAAACACAGACATGAGCAGGGTCAGGACCACGGCGCTGTACTGAGAGTAACGATCCAACTTCTGCAGGAGGCGCAGCAGACGCAGCAGACGGACCGTCTTCAACAAATGCACAAGCGAGGTCTAAAGTTGAGGAGAGGGAGAACAGGATATATATGCTGGATCAGATGAGTCAAAGTCCTTTGATGTCTTTTTTATTTTTTGTTGCGCTATTAAGGAGACTGGGACACATGGATGTGTGCAGGAGGGCTGCTCAACCTGTTATCTAGGTTTGCCATGGATGACAACCACAAAAAATATTTAAATAACCAGCCTGATAGAACCATCTGAACTGGGAAAGACCAAAGCCACCCTCGCTCCTTCCTATGCTTAAGTTCCAGGTACTGTCCGAGACCAGGTGAAACATAAGAGTCCAACTTCTTGAAGTATTGAAGGAGTCTCACCGGGATTTACCGTAAAAAAAATTAAAACAAAGTGACAATCTTTATCGCATTAATATATCTTACCGTTGAAATAGGCAATGTTTTCAATACGCTTGAATAACTGCAGCTTACTTTTAGTTAAAATAACCAAACTCGCAAATCTATGTAGGACAATATTAAATGGGTTTGTCTCCAGGAATGTCTTGTCTATTTGTAATAGAGGTATAAATTCATTCTTTGCCCAATTTATTCTCAATCCTGAAAATGAGCCAAATATATCTATTAAATCTAACGGCGGGCAATAGAAGCTTAAGGATAAGACATTAACATAATTACATAATGTGCGTATTATTCATTAGTATCACATATGGTATCTCCCAACCTCTCATCCAACCAAAATTTGCTGTCTTTTAATGGCATATATTGTGAAGCATGAGATATTGTTAATAATAGCATTAGATATTTCAACCAGAGTCAGAGAGATGTCTTTATGAGTCAGCTAAGGCCTCTGGCAAAGTGCGACTAATCCACAGGAAGTACCAGTGTTCCTCTTAGAGGATATAACTAAGCGAGAAAGCTCAGTGAAGTGAATGTGGATAATCACCTCCAGTCCACTGCTCTGAAGGAACAACACGAAAACATTGCTAGTCTTAAAGTTTGTGCATTTAAAGAGATAGAAAGTTATAAACACCCCGGGGGCCGACACAGTTGGGCCGGTCATCTTACCACAGTGATGTTGAAAGCGTAGAGGAGGTCGAATGGCAAAGCTGCGATCAGATCCACAAAGAACCAGGTGGTGCAGTAATGGAGGTAGATGGAGCGGGCGTCGTACACCACCTGTCCCGACTGACTCACGTAGGTGGTGCGGAAATTCAGGATAATATCTGAGGGTCAACAAAAGGAAAGTTAATAAACTCATGATCGTGAGAAACATTTAAGGTGTAAGATGAGCAGTTTGGGGGTTTACTGGGATTGTTGTTCAGGCAGAAAAAAAAAGTGTAATTTTAAAATCCTCAAATAAAATTCACAAATCCATGCAACAGTGTTGTTAAGTTAAATAGTTTAGTAAGGCTATTAATAAAAGAGGACCATGTACACCTTTTAAATCACTTAATTTACAAGAATTATGCAATTAACTGTTAATATTACTTATAATATTACAGTATACTCTGATAAACAAGTTTTCAAAATCTGTAATAAAGGGAGAACAGGAGGAAACCCTATATATATATATATATACCATACTGTTAACAGCTATGGTAAGTTATGATAGGTCATCCAGCTCGAAATGAATGATTAGATAAAACAGTTGATTGAGGGCTGAGATTATGGACATTTATTTTTACTTGTTTGTGCAATTTAATTCAAGGAGAATTGGCAATTCTATGACAATTTACATGACACATGCTCGGCAATATATTTTCACTTGGAGAGATTTGTTTCTTGCAGCGGGGCTCAATGGAGAGAGTGCTTGTGTAGCTAAGTGAAACTGGTTCAGGGACAGGTCTTTTACATTGAGCATTGCGCCACAGGTTTTTTATTTAATTTGATCCAACAAGGACAATGCACAAAAACATTAGTCCGTAAATGAGAAGTGATGATTTAAACCAGATTTAGCTATCTGCTTATTTCAATCTTTAGTCCTTGGGCAGGTACACACTAAGTCCCAAACACTCTATCACACAAACAGTTCTACAGACAAATCGACAAGTACACATCAACGTACATCAGCACATTCATTCAATATATTGGAAAATCGAGTTCAGCACAATTCAAAATCGGAATCATGGTCAGTTTAATGGTGACCTGGTTGTTATCGTATACTCCACGGGAGATAGAGTGAAAGTCTTTACAAGTTTTAAGCTCAGCTGGAAGCATATTCCGATGTTTAATGGCCGTTGAATACTCAATATCTCCAGTGAGAATTGCAGGAAAACGATTCACTTTCACAAGAAGTAAGTAAGTGAAAGAGTGAGCGCCAGCATGTGATGCCAGGTGAGCTAATTTGAGCACATATATCACAGACTGTCTGTCCCCAAACGTGTTGAGAGAGAGAGAGAGAAGGAGAGAAGGAGAAGTCAGAGCCTCGCGACAGATGTGTTTTCACACTTCCTTTGGTAGAAAAATGGAAGGAAGTGAGAGAAATCTCATTATTACTCGTAACCTGGGGCAACAGAGACGCCCTGAGTGGGCGAGGAAAGATGGGGGGTGCGTGTGGTAGCTATTGCCAGGGTAACCACTGCCGCTGCACTGCAATATACAGTTGCTTTTAATATGAATGCAGCATTGTTGTCGCTTCATAACGCCGCTGAAGGTGCTTCACCACTGAGGTCAGCTGGTGCACAGCATGCAATCACTTTATTAAAGGATGTAGCTCTAAACTTACAGTGGTTCAATCAACCAATTATCTTACTGAAATAATTTAAACTGCATTTGCCATGTATCAACGGAAAAGTGATTGTTCCTTTTGAATTTGGTCAAAAATATTTAAAATGAATGTAATCAATTTTTTTTAAGGTCCTCAAATTGACGATTGCAACAGTTTTATCAGACGAGTCATTACCAAGTATGAAGAGCACCTCCACGGCTATGTCACTGCCTTTAGTGCTCTGACTGACGAGCGAGTGGTGGTCGCTGCCCTGGTCGTGGCTGGCAAAGCAGACGTCGTAAGGCACGGTGACAGCGACGTAGAAGGTCGCCAGTAGAATGAGCCAATCCCACAGGGCCTTGGAGATGCTGTAGTGCAGCAGGATGAAACGTGACTTCTTCACGGCCGCAACCTTGTACTCCGGTAGAGACGGCTTCTGGAACACACTCTGAAAGGAGCAGGAGAAAAGTTTACTCTGCGGGAGGTGGAAGTCGTGAGATCCAAATGTGTATTTCATTGGCATCCTGGCGAGGTGCAGGGAGGAGTGGTCTCAGTTGGAGAGAGGAAGCTTGTTTGATGAACTCACTGGCTGTAATATGTTTATGGCCACCTTGAACCCAGAGGAATAATGAATCCTTTGGATAAATGAAACCAAGTCTGAAAATGAAACCGGATGAATAAATTTCCCCCAGTGTCTGCGTATGTTAATAAGCTCAGCGTGAAGCACTGAGTGAGGCTGGTTAAATGCCGGTGATCATCCCTTTTTCATTAACCTCAAAAGATGTGTGATCAAATTTGAATAAACTTGAATAGGTAAATTATAGGCACGCAATTGTTGATTGGACACCAGTGGTTTAAAGATGTATGAAACAAGTCTGTGTGTGGTGTTAAAGTTTGAGCTTTTTGAATGTCTCGTGCTAGTGGGCACCACCTTCGATGAGAGTGCGCCTGCAGCATCAGATGCAGACTCAGCCATACAGTGCCTTGCATAAGTATTCACCCCCCTTGGACTTTTTCCCATTATGTACTGTTACTAACTGGAATTCAAATAGACTTAAATAAACTTTTTCCCGTTTGATCAACAAAACATGCATAGTACTTTGGAGGTGCAAAATAAATTTTATTGTGACACAAACAATAATGAGAACAAAAAAGTTGACATCTGTTGGGTGCATAAGTATTCACCCCCCTGTGTCAATACTTGGTAGAACCCCCTTTCGCTGCAATTACAGCTGCAAGTCTTTTGGAGTATGTCTCTACCAGCTTTGCACATCTAGAGATGGAAAGGTTTGTCCATTCTTCTTGGCAAAAAAGATGAAGCTCAGTCAGATTGGATGGTCTGTGAACCGCAATCTTCAAGTCTTGCCATAGATTCTCTATTGGATTGAGGTCTGGGCTTTGACTGGGCCATTTTAAGACTTTAATCCAAACCATTCCTTTGTAGCTCTGGCTGTATGTTTAGGGTCATTGTCCTGCTGGAAGATGAACCTCCGCCCCAGTCTCAAGTCTTTTGCAGACTGCATCAGATTTTCTTCAAGGATTTCCCTGTATTTGGCTCCATCCATCTTTCCCTCTATTCTGACCAGTTTCCCTGTACCTGCTGAAGAGAAGCATCCCCACAGCATGATGCTACCACCACCATGTTTCACTGTTGGGATGGTGTGCTCAGGCTGATGGGCAGTGTTGGGTTTTCGCCACACATAGCGTTTTGCATTGAGGCCAAAAAGTTCAATTTTGGTCTCATCTGACCAGAGCACCTTCTTCCACATGTTTGCTGTGTCTCCCACATGGCTTCTGGCAAACTCCAAACGGGATTTTTTATGGATCCCTTTCAACAATGGCTTTCTTCTTGCCACTCTTCCATAAAGGCCAGATTTGTGGAGTAGACGACTAATAGTTGTCCTGTGGACAGATTCTCCCACCTCAGCTGTGGATCTCTGCAACTCCTCCAGAGTAACCATGGGCCTCCTGGTTGCTTCTCTGATTAATTTTCTCCTTGTCCGACTCTTCAGTTTGGGTGGACGGCCTCCTCTTGGTAGGTTTGCGGTTGTGCCATATTCTTTCCATTTTCTTATGATGGATTTTATGGTGCTCAGAGAGATGTTCAAAGCTCTGGATATTTTTTTATAACCTAACCCTGCTTCATATTTCTCCACAACTTTATCCCTGACCTGTTTGGTGAGCTCCTTGGTCTTCATGATGCTGTTTGTTCAGTAATGATCTCCAACAAACTCTGAGTCCATCACAGAACAGGTGTATTTATACTGAGATTAAATTGCAGACAGGTGGACCCTATTTACTAATTATGTGACTTGCAAATGTGACTTGTGAATGCAATTGGTCGCACCAGATCTTTGTTAGGGGTTTCACAGTAAAGGGGGTGAATACATATGCACTCAACACTTTTCAGAGTTTTATTTGTAAATAATTGTGAAATCCATGTAATATTTCCCCCCACTTCCAAATGATGCACTATTTTGTGTTGGTCCATTACATAAACTCACGATGAAATAAATTTTAATCTGTGGTTATACCATGACAAAATGTAGAAAAGTCCAAAGGGGGTGAATACTTATGCAAGGCACTGTAATGATTTAGGAAACCATTGCATTAGGGAAAAGGCTACAGCACTTACTTTTAAAACTTTAGGTATATTCAACTTACTTAAAAGTTTAGCAACTACTTGGCAAATATTATTTAAAGAAAAGCACCCCACACATCCCTTGGTAAGAATGAATAATGAAATATTGAGACTGTTGATTGCGGCTTTAATTATCTTGAAGCTATGGTTTTCACTCACATCAGTCAGTTTCCTCTTGCCCCTCTTGGTGAACAGGTTGGTCAGGTGGTGCAGAATGGTCCTTCCCCTCTCCCGAGCTTGGGAGAAGTGAGGCTGGTTGCTTTTCCTGCTTTGGTAAGCAGCCTCCGACGTACCTGCGGGCGCCACCATTATGGCCACAGAATAAATGTAAATCGAGACATATTCCATTTATCTTTGGTCTATCTAAAAGACAAGGTAGTGGCAACATGACATTTTGAAGTTGAAGTAGTCAATTAAAATAGGATTGTTGACTGCTAGGAAGTGCAGGTCTCACCTTCTCCTTGGGCGTAGTGACAGCTTTTCCCATGCGATTCACTGACGTCTTTGAAGGATAACAGGAACAGCACCACCTCACTTTTCTCGTTTTTAATTGGAACAATATCCAGGAGGCACCAAAATGGGTTTCCTGAGGATATCAAAAAAGTTATTAATCCGGTTATCCAACATCAAATCCCTATAGTTTATACTCCAAAAAAATGATTGCAGCCCTATTGATTCTGGAGTATTGTTTTTTATTTTATGCCTGTATGAAGACCAACACTCTTCAGGTCAGGTTAGATCAATCAGAGTCTGCGCTCCAGCAGGCGTGGCCAGTCTGGGTGAACAGATGAGTCCTCCTCACCATTTTTCCGGTAAAGGCAGACTTCCCCCTGGTACTCCCGTTGTCCCTCCAGAGCTTTGTCCAGCTGCTGGATTGCACTCTCACTGGTTTCGACACCGTGAAGGAAAATGCAGGTACAGGTTTTCTGCATCACCTCAATCCGCACAAAGCCGGTCAGCTCGCAGAACCCATCGGAGCAGTACACAATGGGGTATCCATGGCGACCCTGAGCATTTCCCAGTAGAAAGTTACTGTCTGCAAGATAAATAAAAGACAAGAATGGATGTGAAGCAAATTAATAATTTAATCGAAGACACATGAAGACAGGTGAGCAGCTGGCAATGTAGTTTTCTGACTGCACAGCTGTGATGCAGTTTGACACAGTTGCAGCAATACCAATAAGGGGGGAGGGGGGACTCTTGTCTTGTTGTCTTGTCCTTGGTCTTCTCCTTGGTTTTGGTCTTCTCACTGATCTTGTCCATGGTCTCGGGCTCATATTTGACTTGTCCTTGTCTTGGTCTTGTCTTTTTCTCATCTTGGTCTTGTCTCTATATGGTCTCGACTTGATTTTTTCTTGTCCTTGGTCTTGTCTTACCTCTTCATTGTCTCGTCACTGTCCTCTCCTTTCTCTTCTTGGTCTTGCCTTGTCTCTTCTTGGTCTTGTCTTGGTCTTATCTTGTCACTCCTTTGTTTTGTCTTGTCCTTGGTCATGACTTGGTCCTCTATTGTTTTGTTTCTTCATGGTCTTGTCCTTGGTCTTGCCTTGTCTCTTCACGGCCTTGTCGCTGGTCTCATCTTGTCTCTGTTGCTCTTGGTTTTTTTAACTAAATTTTAAAGTACAGAAGGTTTTTCATCGACAAAATAACTCAAATTCAAACCAATTCAGACAGATGCCTGAAGAAAAGTTGGTCTACAAAAGTTTTATTTTTGAAATTTGTATTTATCAGTGATACATCTATATTAAAAACAGCTTTGGACATTGAATTGGGACAAAAGGCTATTACTTCCACAGAAGATTGCTTAATTTAACAATGCCCACCATGTGGCAGAAAATCATTTTCTCTCTAGCACAGCTTCCGATCACAGCTGATTTAAAACTTTAATATGCAGTATTTATATAACAGTGCTAGAGAGCTTCTAGGTCTTAAGAATGATTTTAATGGTAGAGGTGAAGATCTCTGTGAAATCAATTCAGTAACATACTTGACAGGGAAATCCTTTGGGCATTAGAAAAGAACTCTGAGTATTACTGCTAACTGCTGGAACATTGAGGAGTCATTTTGGGGCAGGATGTGTAGGTGGCGAAACGAATAATCATGAAACCCAGCGTTTAGAGAAAGCATTTATTCAAACTGAGGCATGATGTACAATTTGTCTTCACTAAAACACAAAATAGTCAAATAACAACACTAGGATGGCTGTAAGAAATGTGAACAGAAAGAATCTACCTCTGAAATCATGTACTATGAGAACTATTAGTGCACAGAGAGCTGATTGATGTACATGTTTTCTGTCTATTGAAACTATACATACTCTATGTGTAGAGAAGTAAAGTAGTCCATCTTCATGCCATTTTTTAAACCTGCTTATGTGCTGCAGAGTGATGTGTTAATATACTAAATGATACAGATCCACTCCCTTTCTTGTCGACTGTAAAGAGAAATAACGATCATCATCGTTCTCCGACTAACGCAGGTTTACTTTCACTTCACAGGAGAGAGGTCGGGTCCAACGAAGGGTGTTTCCTTTCACTCATTCATTCTGGTTCATGTTGAGCGCAAGCATACTAAATGTCAAACTAAAATATTTGTTTAAACATACCGCACAACACCACAATGAGGATTTTATAAGTGAGAGGACAATGCTGGGCATCTGTGCTGCAGCGAGTTTTAATGAGTGAGGCTTTGTGCTCTCCTCTAAAGCTCGGGGAGCAAACACAGACTGATGGTTTGTTCAGATGCACGCTGCTATAGTCTCACCTGATGTATTTTAATTATTCCTGAGGCCAAAAAAAATGCAATTAGAGACGTGCAGATGTATTATTCCTGATATGCTTACAGTTAGTCTCACAAGAAACTAAATTAAGATCTTTCCATGCTTGTCTTGCCATAGCAATTTGCGGCGACCAAATGGAAGTGCTGCAGTTTGTGAGGTTACGGAGATACTGTGCCCCCCCCACCGAAACACACATGTATCCAGTGAAGGATCAGCGATAAAAGCTTCAGATGTAGTGGAGGATTCTGTAAAGATAACATGCCCAGTCTCGGAAACCCCCTGCGCTGATTGTCTCTCAGTATAAACTGTTCAGACTCATCAGTTAATCAGGCAGATTATTGTCAAGTGTAATCCTCAGGAACAAAGTTAAATCTTGGTTGAATCAAACTCTCCCACTTCTAGAGATTCGAGATCCTTTATTGTTTGACAGTTGTTGTGATGGCACTCCCGGAGATCTGGAAAATGGTATCTAGTCCCTCTCCGTTTAGTCTATGTCTCCCCTCTCAGTCCGCCCGAGTCTGACTGCCAGTGAAACTCACTCAAAGCGATTTCTTGTCAAGAAACGTTCACGTCGAAGATTAGAAAATGGGGGCACATGTGAGGTGGGTAATTACAGGAGGTTTGTAATTTCTTATCGTTGCTTCCTCCCTTCAATTTGTCAATCACCCCATGCATTGGATTCCTTTAGTGTGAACTGCAATCACTCTAAAGCAATGATTATCCCCAATTATCACCGACAGAAGTGTGAAGAGGAGGAACATCCTACATAAAGTAACCTACCCAAGCAATTAGCAGAAGAGACTGTCGACATCGAGGAATAAAAAAAAGCTTTCAATGGTCGTTAAATAATTCTCTTGACCCTGATGTCTACAGAGTGCAAATATAATTTTTCTTTAATTACCTATATTTGAAGATGGTGATCGATTAGATGAATAGGCATGTCTCAGATTTCAAAGAGGGTGACTGAGCAGGACCCCTGATGGTATTTGATTAACCCCTCTGCATAATTTATCTCAATTAATTACCCTGCTCACATATCAGGGTCATGTGAATACCAGCTCCATTCCCCTGAGCCCGGCCTCGGTGCACAGTCACACTGGGGGGCATTTGTACTCTATTTATTATCTCTTCAGAGACCTGAGTTGAGAATAAGACTTTTAGCTCTGCAGTCACCCTCTCTTCCTCGCACAGAAAAAGCTTTCGAGTCCACTGAGACACATTCGAGGCAGTTCTCGGACTACAATCGTGCTCCGAAGCAACATGTTGTCGGTTAGAGGCTTCACCTCGCAGCTCGGTCAATCTGCTCATTTCCACATCTGATACTGGGGTATTGGGCCTGTGTGTATGTGTGCAAGAAAGGGTGATGTGAAAAAGGGCACTGGAGGATGCATGTGTGTGATCGGGAGATCCAGAAGGAGAAAGTGTCATCGCACTGAACTTGTGAATCTGCCAAGCTATGATAGACAGTATGGCCCATTCACAGCCTGTCACATTATGTTCTAGTGTCTGCTGATGTCTTTCAATTCTGTAAGGCTCAATAATGGAGATGTGGACTAGTAGAGCAGGAGCCAATATAGCAATGGTCCGCAATGGATGGAACGAGGAGGAACATTGTCTAAGCATGAAAAACAAACAACCAACCCTCTGTATTTTAATAATGCAAAAGCAAACACCAGCAAACTCCATGTGCCTAAGTGAGCGGTGCATCTACTACATTTCATTCATGCCCTCCAGGTGCGGTGTGTTTTATGCAAAAAGAACATGAGGGGCATGAGATACTGTAAAAACCAGCCTTCACTGGTTACTGGTCTCCATGTTTTATGTAGCTAAAAATAACTCATGAGATACTTTCTGTCTCAGGGTTTAAATCACATCACGTTTAAGATGTGTAAGATTTAACATTTAAGTTTGAACTCAATAAATGTAAAAAATAAAATAAGAAAATTAAGAAACAAATCCGCGAATGTGTCATTTTGTCAGTGAAGCAATATGTTATTAGCCATATTATTGTTATTTTTCTACCCATCAACATAATACCAAAGTTTCTGCACAATCCCACCAGTTACTTTCAAGAGACCTGTTGTTAAATGAAAGATATAAAGTGGCCGCTGAGATATCACACATTCAGCAGCATCAAAAAGCCAAATCTCACCAAAATATTAACATCTCCTTAGCCTTATCTGAATTTTATTGCACCTCTCCTGCAACCTTTACACCTTTGCTTGACTCGAAAGAGAAAAAAAATGATTGGCAAAGAAAAGATCAGGGTTTGGGTTGGGGTAAATGAAGACATATGTCACAATAGGACGCCTGAGCCATGACAACAGAGCCCTGAAAGTTCTTCAGTTTTAAATTGAAAAGAATACATTATAGAAGAATGATGAGCACGAGCTACGCAGCCTTGATGTTACTGCTGGAGGATTTCAATTAGCACGGAGAGCAAGGCGCAAGGAGCCCCTTGACTGTCCCCCATGGATACATTTCAGCGTTGAATAATCCTAACGGCTCAACCAGCAGCTCCTCGGCTTTGCACTGTCCTTCTCCATTTCGAGCTCTGGTTTGCAGTCATAACTCGCAGCATTATAATTGGATATCACAACTGTTGGGCACATTTGTCCAAAGCCGTGTTTTTCAGTGTCAGTCACAACTTTCAAGTGGGTTAAAGAAATGCCACAGGCTATGTAGCCTTGAGTATGGAGGCGTAGCCGGTGGAGTTGCATCCTCAGAACTGAGACGAAAACATTTGCAGGCATCACAGTCAAAACACTTTAATACATGCGTCCCCAGAGAAAAGTTGGACACACACTGATTGCAGCACAGTATTCCAAAGAAGTCCAACAATGGCCATTGCACAAGCAACAAAGCGTTCATGTACATCTACAAGTAATACATTTTAATATCACCAAATAGAGAGTTTTAATAGAAATATGCATTATATACTTACGCGTGCCATCAAAGTGGTTTGCAATGCTCTCCAGGAAGGTGTTTTGGGGAGCGAGGAGGCCCTTCATCACAGGCATCTTGTACTAAGACACAGTAGTTTGTCACCATTCCCCAAAGAGAACCACAGTGCGTCTTCTGTGAGGTTCTATCGGAGTGTGTGAGTGCAGTGTGTTCTTTCTATCCTCTGCGGTCCAGAGGAGACCACTGACATCTTTTGCTGCTGCAGGACTTCTCTGCAAAGCTTCTGTCTTGGTATTGATCTAGGAGCTCTCAGGTCCGGCTGGATGTCCCTCTGCTCTCAGCTCTGCTCCCAGTGTCTCAGTGGAGCCTCAGCTTCTCTTCAGACAGCTTAACTCCACTCACCATGGCTCCTGCAGCTCCCGACTCCCCTTCCTCTATCTCTCTCCTCTATCTCTCTCTCCGTCCCTCCCTCTTCCTCTTCCACACGCTGTCAATATATTAGTTCTCTCTCTCTCTCTCTCTCTCCCTCCCTCTCTCTCTCTCTCTCTCTCTCTCTCTCTCTCTCTCTCTCTCACAGAAACCTGCGTCCTCCTACTTCGTTCTCCCCAGAGAAGTTATTAGAAATCACTTTTTTTATCTCGCTCCAGCTATCCACTGTGCCTCTTATGAAAATCAATTTTGGCAGTTAGGAAATGCTGTTTTGTGTGCTTGTAATTACAGATCACACACTGACACACACATTGAAAGCCTCAGCATGCGTTGGCTGCTCTGGATGCTCTGCAGCATGAGAAGACGAGACGATGATCACAGTTAATTGGTGTCTGTATTGAGCTTTTGTTTTGGTCTCCGGCAATTTTATGGACACACAGAGGTCAGAGGTCACGCTGAATAAAGCACAGCTCCGGATGATTCACCGATGCTACAATGCAGGATCTATCAGGGTGTCGTCTGAATCACCCAAAGCTGTATCATGTTGTCTCTACAACATTTACATGTGTTTCTGAACATACCCTGGTTGTTTGTATAATTTATTTTCATATAGTAAAGCTGCTGTGGATAATCGCCAACCCAATGAGACCTGACATTTCATTATTGCCTCCCATCTTATCCATGAAAGGTCAAAAAGCAACACAGCCAATTAAAAAAAAGCGACGTTGGGTTTTAATATCAAATGGTATTTTGAATATGGTCAGCTTGCAAATATATACAATATTTAACCAGCCAAGCAGCATTTTATAAGATTTAAATTATCTTTAATAAGCCACACAAGCAGGAAACGAATGGAGGGAGAACAATTCAAGTCGAAGAGCAGCATTTGTTCTTTACTGTTTCCTTCTCTTCTCTCATCGGTTGCGCCTCCATGTGTCAAACTGTTCTCAGGTGCCAAATGAATGACTGATGACACAGCTGCTTTCCTCCCCGCTCTTTGCACACTGCAATTTCAAACAGCATAAAGTGGTGAAATCGAAGAAAAGGCAAATCAATGAAATGTCCCCATAAGAAACTAACAAACCTATAAAAAGGGGCGTGTGTGCGTGTGCATATCTGTGTTTGCTCAGGTTAATGGGCTTATGATACATGTCTCCAATGGCAACAGCAATCCCACACACAGACATCTCTAAGGAAGTCAAAGAATGTGTTAGTGTTAAATACTGATATAGTGATCAGACAGTTTTTACCTTCGAAAGAGGACAGACAGGAAATGTGGACATTATTTACACACTGTGCATGAGCAGAGGCTCAATGCTTTCAGTCATCTTATTGGATATTTGCATTCTTCAGTGATACCACCTCTATCTTTATTCTCTTTTTGAAAAAACACTAGCACCATCTTGTGGCCTTCTTTATTCCTGCACTTTGATGTGCTCCCGAAGTGCATATCATGAATAAAAGTAAAAGTAGAGAGTCGGACAAGTCAGTGGGTTTCTTTTTCCCAGTGTCATGCTGTTTGAAACAAAACAATACATCAGATAATCTGTGTTCTGCTCACTTGTGCAGTAAATCCTGATTTTGCAAGATAGTTTTTCCATTTTAGTTAGATGGACAGTGTGAATAATTATTCACACCGATATTGTTTTTTAGAAGGAGGCATTTAATAATATTGCTCCCATGATTCTGGAGTTCTTTCAATCCAAGCTGTTTCTTTCTTTAGATAGAAAGAGTGTATGTTGGACAGATTTGTATGTAACAGTAGTATCATCTGCTTTGGTCTTGGGAAAACTACTATTGGAGTCATTTTAGAAAATTCTGGAGAATGCTCTAATGAAATAGTTAAATCTCAGGTGAGCAAAGTGATCGCCTTCTTGCTGTGTCGATCAGTTTTCCGACCACAAACACATTCTTAAATCATTTTGTTTGATTGAAACGTTGCACTCATGCACTCACAGGTGCATGCTTTACCTGTGAGTGTGTTGGTCACTCAACCTAACATCTGGTGGTTAAAATAAGGACTACAGACATGTTTTCAGGTTTGATTGTTTTTTATTCTACAATGCCTTATTGTTCTCTTAAAGACAAATGCAAATCATATCACAATCAAAAGGAAAATGCAAGAAAATCAAGTTTCCCCATGAGCAAAACAATTTTCATTTTTATTAAATACCTCTCAAAAAATAAGTGTGATTTTACTTCCTACATTTGAACAGTGTCCCAGTATATTTGTACCATGAGGTATAAGTATGCCTTCACACATTGAGGGGTGTTGTGATGCTGGTTCCTGACCGAGCCATCCAGTCCATGTACGGCTCTCCAGCCCTCTCCTCTGTCCTCTTCCCCATAGTCAGGATCCCTGCTGCCTGGTTCCTGGAGACCTGCAGGAGGTGGTGGAGTCGGCTGTGCAAGCGTTGCTCTTCCTCCTTCCGTTTGCCCAGGGTGAGGATGCCGGCAGCAGCGTCTCCAGTGAGAGTTCCCCCCACGGTCTTGCTTCCAGCGCGGCACAGCAACACGTAGAGGCGACAGGAGCGAGACGGCTGTCTGCAGCAATCAGACATGCTGTGAGCGTCACAGGTCAGTTGAGACAGCAGCAGCATCAGGATCAGCACCAGGACCTTCTGCTGGGTTAAAGGGATTTGTTTACACCAAACAAACAGTGATTGTTTTTCCCACATTCATTTGAATTATACGTTATATATTTTCTTGAGTAATTCTGTTTGTATTTGACTCATATAATTGGTGATTTCTGCTCAGTAAAGACTCATGTCCAGATCCAAATCCAAACTCATATCTACGTATAATGAATATTAATCACTGAATGTCCCATAGGACG
This sequence comes from Pleuronectes platessa, assembly GCF_947347685.1. Taxonomy (NCBI): domain Eukaryota; kingdom Metazoa; phylum Chordata; class Actinopteri; order Pleuronectiformes; family Pleuronectidae; genus Pleuronectes; species Pleuronectes platessa. The sequence continues at coordinate 10,855,222 of NC_070641.1, forward strand.
ATGCTGACATTTTAAATTACATACATAAGCCCCGACCTGTCGCCTATGTAATACATAGAGAATCATCAGCATCATCATCGTCAATGACTCGGATTATGGTACCTTCCTCAAACCTTTATCTGAACATAAAAGATATGAAATATTGAATTTCCAATAATATCGTTCTGAAATTTATTCAGCATCAAAGTGTTATTAGATTAGATTTAATTGTCAAGAACTGAGAGAAATAAATGCAGTTTAGTGTCTAGCAAGAAGTGCGAAAAGCAGTAGAAGTGCAGAATAACGTACATATGTTTAGATATAAACAAATAAATAACAGTACAGATATGATTATGCCAATATGTAGTGTGAAAAGGCAGTGTGGGCATAAGAAAGAATAACCCCAGTAGTTGAAAGTATAATCAGGTTTGAACTATAAATGAATAGATGTGGTTACATAAAATTATATTACATGAATAAAATAATAAAATCGAATGGAATGCCTTTTAACTTGTAAAGTTTCTATCAGCATATGGTGATTGAAAAGGTACAGTCATTGCTCAACAATTTGCCTACATCCTTGATTAACTATTTTTTATCTATTTCATTTATATTATAATTTTTTGGAATGAACAGATGCATGAGAATTTAGACATTGATTAAGACATTGATTAGCATGACATCTTCCTAGAAACTGTTTCCACTTTTTAAAATATCCCTTGGTAAGTGAGGAAAAGTCTCTGATGCGACTTTCCACACCGCGATCAACACAGCAACTTATTCTCTTCTATTTCAGACAAAAGTTAAAGAATCTCAGCCGTCTTACCCTGTTCGAC